>NC_089855.1:1915000-1975000 GCF_036373705.1 Amia ocellicauda
TCACGCTTTATTGCATTAGATTTATTGCATTTGTTTTATTGCTGGGATCACAGTGAGAGGAGGCTGTTATTTTATTTTGGTTACTAAAGAGAATACTCCAGAATCAATTTTAAATAGATAAATACATACATATATACATACATAAAACAAAGGCACTGCACACAGTGTTGTGTGTGGGTAACACTATTACAGTGTCATTAATAAATCATTATTATAAATGATCAATCATATATTGTAAAAGGTTATTGATCATTTATAAATGGAATTATTAATGCTTCCTAACTGTTTTATAAACTATTTACAGCTCATGTATGAACGACACTGTGATACAAGTGTTGCCTGTGTGCGGATGCTTTCATGTGTGCAGTTATAGCTGAGCACACGTGTACAGAAACACACACTGAACTCAGACACAGCCAGTAGCAGCAGTCAGTTCCTTGTGTGCGACGCAGTGTTGCTGTATTTTCATCTTCAGTGATATATTCCATTCTGGTGACACTTCCGCTTGTGTGGCCCAGTTTAATATTAAATAGATCCGATTGAGAATCAATGAACATTCACCTACTTGAACATTACAGTTCAGTAGAATGTATTTAATATCTAGCTATACTGAAAACTGTCAATGGGAAGGAACACCGTCTGCAGTGGAGGTGTCACAGTTTGTCCCGATCGTCTCTGTAACTCGGCTCACGGGTCTGATATCTGCACTGCAGGGGCTGAGCCGTTCTGTAAGCGGCTGCTGTTGTCACGCTGATGCCGGTTTTGGTATACAGAGATATTACATTAACATTCTCGAAACGTTGTTTAGCAAGTAGTCGATTGTTAATAGGTTATCAATTGATAAACTATACACTGTTCAATAGGCCACACAATCTGAAGCGTTACCTATATGTGGCAAGAGCTTTGCTCAAAGCCCGGCGCTGTGTGAGTGCAGAGAGTGGAGAGCAGTCACTCACACCTCAAACGGCTGCTTTAAGACATTTGACTACAGGTGTTAAACAACCGTAAACCAGTTCAAACATAAATCAATACAAAATACATTCAATAAATAAACCAATTGCGCATCACCTTTCTAATTAGTCATGGAAAAGCGGTTCATTTCACTCTGTATTTTGTAGAGACACTGAATGACAAGAACTGATTGATTTCACCCAGTTTGTGTATCATTTCATCAAAGTGTACTTTTAGTTTTAAATGTTCTCACTGGAAATTGAAAGACATCACAACTTCACCTAGTACTGATTTGAGTGACTGATGAAGACAGAAATGTGCCACACAGACACACACTCACACACACACACACACTCACACACACACACGCACACACACTCACATACACACTCACTCTCACACACACACACACACACACACACACACACAGACACACACACACACACACAGACACACACACACACAGACACACACACACACACACAGACACACACACACTCTCTCTCTCACACACACACACAGACACACACACACACGCACAGACACACACACATTCACATACACACTTACACACACATACACACACACACTCTCTCTCACACACACACACTCACACTCACACAGACACACACACATTCACACTGTTCTGTTTGTCTCCTCGGCTCTGTTGGTTCACAGCTGTATCTCGTGGTGTGTGGTAGGCTGTGTTATTTTCCATGGGCAATATCAGTCGTGTTTTACTGTGAGAGGCACCGAGCGGGACAGGAAGGCTGACCTACACACAGCCCTGCTCACCGCACGCCCCGTCTCACAAGAAACCACTACACACACTCTCACAGCAACACCCAGCAGCAGCACAAACAGAGCTGCTCCTGGACGCAGGGCTGCACCCCAACACCACGGCCGCACGGCCGTCTTTACAGCACAGTGCAGTGAACGGCAACATAAGACCTTTTATTTGTCTGTTTTGTATTGGACAATGTAACATTGCTCAAATCTTATATGACCACAACACCAGTCTAAAACAGTTTGTAGATAATTAAAGGAAATTAAAGTATGATTTAAAACAAACTAAAGAAAGCAGTTTCATGAAGTGTCCTATTTAAAGGATTTACTTCACTCGGCCAAAGTGTTCCTTTATAAATACAAATATAAGTCACTTTTATGTCATTACCTTTATCAAATATATTTTGAAATGTGATGTTTATTTAAACATATGGTAAGTTTTGTTTATAACAAGCACAGAATTTTAAAACATGTGTATCTGCTCATTCATGTTTTTATATTTTTATTAATGAATTGGGCTGTTTTAGGCAGAGGAGAATATTGCATCGTCTGTTGAGCTGCTTTGCTCGAGCTGCACTTTGGTCCAGGTTTAAAACACATATTGTCAATTAGACTGTTTTTCTCTGTCACTTTTCCCTGATAAGTTTTCTTCATCCACACAGGAGCTGCTCATGTCAGTGTGGGGAGGAGAGGGCAGGGGGGAGAGAAGGGGTGGGAATTGAGCAGTTATTCACAGTCAGGAGAGAGAGAAACCTGTGCCGCAGCTCAAGATCCCAAATGGCGGCGCTGCTGTGGGCCAGATCACATGACTTTAAACTGAGGGCGAGCTGCGGACGTCCGAGTGCATCGAGCCTCTGAGCTCCAGGGGAGATGGCGGCAGAGAGAGCCCAGACATGTTCCCACTGACAGATCTTAAAAACACACGCGTGTTTAAACTCTTACCACACTGGGGCTCAGCTGTGCAGCAGTGCTGTCTGACGCACTGCGCTGGTGTTACTGTGGATCTGCGTGAAGTCTGATGCACTATGGAACTGTGCTGACACACAGAGTGTGCACAAAGCCAGAGCTGGAGCCCCTGGATAGACATTCCTGCCAGAGAACAGACCTGGGAGAGAGAGAGAGAGAGAGAGAGAGAGAGAGAGAGAGAGAGAGAGAGAGAGAGAGAGAGTGCGCAGAATCACAGGGTAACGATAAAGTGATGAGTGTCCGGCCCTCGCCTGTCCTGCTGCAGGGCCTGTTGCCCCAGGGGAGGCTTCCATTGCACTAACACAGATAAAGACATGAATGATCGTCCGACAGCAGTCCAGGGCTCAGCATGCGCAGAGTGACAGCAGCTCGGGTTCATTCGGGGTCGTGGCCAACAGGCATCTGAACATCACTGATTCAGACAACAACCAGCAGTATATTTAGATTTTGCTTCTTGCTATTTTTGAGTTTCTATCTTTGAGCTGCTGTATATGTAGTGCAGTTTGACACCCTGCACGGTGTCTCTGGTGTGAGTCTGCACTTCAGCTGAGCCCTGGAGCCGCGTGTGTCAGAGGTGAGAGCAGCGTCGGTTTGGCCGAGAGAGCCGAGGCCCTTTGTGAAAGAAGCCCCAGTGTGGTTTTGTTTTTCTCATCATTAGTGCTTGTTTTGTTGGGTTGTTTGTTGGTCACACATATTTGTGGCGCACACTCGTGTATATTTAGACGCTGTGTTCGTGTCATCGATAAGGTCGAGGCTGAAGAGTACGTTTCCTGAAGAACCCACAATTTGTTCTCAATGTGAAGCACAAACATCCTGTGGAAACAATAATAGCCCCCCAGGCGGGCAGTGGAGGAGGGGGCTGAGAGCGGGTGGTCTGGCTGCAGCTCTGCTTGCACTGAGTACAGACCGCAGCCCCCCGCCCTCACCGGCACATGCACTCGCACACACAGACACACGCACACGCACACGCACACGCACACGCATGTGCTGCAGCTCCCTGCGCTCACAGTTTCAGTAACTAGCAGCTTTGCAACCCATCCTGCACAGAAAGGACTTTCTTTCAGTATTGATAACCTGTGCCCTTCACTCTGTAGATACTTTTCCACAGCTGGCTCTTCTGATTTAAAATTGCGAAGCTGCACCCTCTTTAGAAACAGTGTCTGCAAGTCTGAGGCTCAAACACACGCTGCTCTGCAATTGGAAACTTTAACAATGGATTACTCTACACTGTGTGTGGTTTTATTTTAAGTCTCTCCAGTTGGTGTTTCTGGTGACAGTTAACCTGCTATTTACCACAACCTTTTATCTCTTTGCTTACAAAACAAACAAGCACATATTGTGAATCTCAGCGCATGTGTAATGCTCATGTAAATTAGTTTCAAACTAAAGGTGGGGAGGATCACTCTTGCTCCGAGCACAACCAATCAGACACTCCCACACGGACGCACACTGTCACAGTGACCAGCTTCCTCTTCTCTGCGTCAGCAGTTCCCTTCAGCACCGCAACCCCCCATCTCCGCCCTGTGACGCACCACGCGGGGGGGCAGGCTGCCGTGGCCTCGTCCTCATGGCCAGACCGCCGTTCCCTCAGCCAGGCGGGTTGAGATCAAGATACATCCACTACCTCATCACTACTGTCTTCCACCGGCTTCTATAGCGGTTAATATCCTCTCATCTTTCTTCCCAGCCGCCCTGTGAAATTGTGATGATCTCGCAGTTGTGTGTTTCACAAGATCTGTACACATTGTGTTGCTTTGGCATGATTTGGTAAGAATTGCATGCATTTTTTGACAGCATGCATATCAATAATACACACGCTCACACACACACACACACACACACACACACACACACAGGGCAATTTAGTGTAGCCAATTAACCTAACCTGCATGTCTTTGGACGGCGGGAGGAAACCAGAGTGCCCAGAGGAAACCCACGCAGACACGGGGACAACATGCAAACTCCAGACAGGAGCCGCGGGCCGGGAATCGAGCCCGAGATATTATTATTATTATTATTATTATTATTATTATTATTATTATTATTATTATTATTCAGACACATTTATCAAGGACAACATGCAAGGCTGACAAGAGCACAATACTAGCGTTATGTTTTATTGTATCAAAGCATTACAGAAACTCACACCAGTGCTTTAAGTATATGGATATAAAGAATGAAGTGCAAAACACACCAAGAGCACGACAAGAGCACAACAATATAACAACAAGAGCGCATGGACAACAGTGATGCTGAAATGAGCGGAGAGTGGAGAATCGGCCCCTGCAAGACGCACAGGTTTGGAGGAGCTGTCAGATGGCTTAAAATAGCAGCGTGATTTACAGTTCTTTACAATCGCTAGGACCCATTTCTCAATACTTAGGTCACTTTTTCAAAACTCTTCACACAGTGAGCACAACAGCAACTTTTTTGAAATGCGTTTTTCTGGATTTTTTTGCTGTTATTCTGTCTCTCACTGTTAAAATACACCTACCATTAAAATGATAGACTGATCATTTCTTTGTCAGTGGGCAAACGTACAAAATCAGCAGGGGATCAAATACTTTTTTCCCTCACTGTATACTGCAGTGAATTCTGAACAGTAGAGAGGCGTCATTCTTGTTTTGTAAAGACATTTTACAAAATAAAACATTGTGTAATGCTACCTGTTGTTAGTGTTTTTAGGTCATTGTTTTATGAGTGACAGAGTGTGCTTGTTGGGTGACAACCTTTGCTAGTGTTATGGAAGAATGAGTTGACTTGAGACATGTATGAAGTGTTTTAGTGCATTTTGGATGTGAAATTAACTGCTGTGTCAAGCTAAAAGGTTGGTTAGGAGAACTGTGTGAGGAGTTTTGAAAAAGTGACCTAAGTATTAAGAAATTGGTCCTAGCGAATGTAAAAAACTGTAAAGTGCAGCCCCCGTATCCCCCTGGGGGCCGAGCTCAGCCAGACGTGTCCCCTTCACTGCGACCCACGGGGTTTGGAGACAGACCTGGGCGGAGTCAGAGCCAGCGTGAAGCCCTCCTGCACATCTCTGTGGCTGCAGCCCCACCTGGTGGCAGAGCGGGTGAACTGACTGCCCCGGAGGATTGTGTGAAGTGAGGGATGTCCTCACAGCGGCTCCCCAATAAATCTCACAGGGTTCACCGAGCCTGAGCGGACAAAGCCTTCTGTTCATATTTGTTTATTTGTCCTATTTTGTATTAGTATTTTGCGTGTGGACATGTTTGCTTGTTTTCTCTGTTGATGTGTTGGAAGTTCAGTGAACTATATCAACTGAAGACTCTGGTACTCAGTAACACCGCAGCCATCAATACTGCCGGAGACAGGAGGTCCTCTGTGCAAAATCAGAGCTGGGTTTCACAAAGGGATCAATTCTTTTACTATGAAAGTTTTAATAAATACTTTAAAATAGTCCATTGTGACTGCTCACATGTGACTGCTCTGTAATGAACTCAGCTCTGAGCAACAACACAGACAATGACACACATCTGCAGCGCCAAGTGTTTAGAGACGACCGATTCTCTCACACTGCTGAACTTCAAATGGGACATTGAGATTGTGTCCTGTTTGATATTTATTTTAAATCACTGAAACTCAAAGTGATTATTATAAGAGGATGTTGGTTTTATTTTGGGAAATATTTGTGAGAAAAAAGGGTGAAATTGAGCCGCCACTCTTCCGACTCACACTGAGACACACCTGAGGGAGCGTCTCACTTCTAACCCACTGTGGGTATCGGAGACCAATTGTGTCTTTGTTGTTTTTATGCCTTTATAAAACGATATATAATCATCTATTGGTCATAACTATATATGCTTTAATTAATCAGCAGCTCAGAGGAATGTGTCTCAGTCTCTCTTCTCTCACTCCTCAGGGCGTTTCAGCTGATAATGAGAGAGAGACAGAGACACAGAGAAAGCTTGAGAGAGAGAGAGAGAGAGAGAGAGAGAGAGAGAGAGAGAGAGGTGTATCTATCTATCTATCGGTGTGTCTGTGTGTCGAGGTTTGTGTGGAGGCTGTGGTTGGAGCTGCGGGGGTGGGTTGCTGGGGACGGGGGTGGTGGACCGCTTTGGGCTGCGGCTGCGCAGACTCTCGCTGTCTCACACTGATGTGGAGAGAGGGCCCTGCAATCCTGCCTGGCAGTGCGGCGACTGTGAGCAGTGGAGGTGCAATGCGCCCGTCTGCAGGAGGAACCTGCTGTGCAGCAGCTCTCACCATTAGACTGTGACTCACGTTGTTTATCAGTGTGGTCCCTCAGCAGCAGCATATTCACCATAGAGTCCCCACTCGTGGGTGCAGAACGACACGGGTCCCACTTATATGACACAGGATGACACAGGATGAGAGTAACTGGAGTTATAAGTCAATAGTTTAACTGCCAAATATTAAATTAAATGTATACTTAAATGTTTGTTTGTATATGATATGTGTCTCTGTGCAGGTCCCTGTGCCTGTGGGGCAGGTAATGCCTGTGGGGCAGGTAATACAATTATCAGCCATAGTTATATATATTTGTAATATTTTGAGGATTTCAATTTTGCCTTTCACATTTAAGCTTTGTCAGTGTTACCTCAATCTTAACTGCTGTTTAACCACCTTAACCTAATTTAGACATGATGTTTAATATTTCAAGTTTGGTACTTTTTATTCCTGTAAAAATAATAAAACACTTTCTAATCTTTTTATGCGTCCTTTTTTGTTAAAATTGTGAAATATGTTTTCAAAAATACACATTTAAAGTGCTGTTATACGTTAAAATAGTGCTTCATGTTAGTTTAGGGGTTGCAAAATGACCTTCTCACAGCTCCTTTTTTGCACAACATGAGGGAACAAAACACAGCTTTCACACAACTAGGAAACTACACAACTGTACTCAGTTGTTCATTTGGGTTATGATTTTTACATTTTTCTCCATGACTTATTCACTCATTCATTGATTCTGCTGTTGCTTTGTTCGTTATTGTGAAATCTATTAGATGTCTGAATTTTTTTTTCCTTTTTAACACATCTTTCGTGAGAGTAGTGCCTACTGTCAAGTAAACATTAAACCTCACTCGTACGCACTACAACATTATGTATATGCAGCCTATATCATATATAAGGGGCGTGTTGCCATGCATGAAACATTTGGCATCAGTTTAAAGTTTTACATGTAAGAGAAAAGGTGGGCTGTGTTCCTTTCAATTTCAAAAATGGAACATGCATGCTACTAACCACGTTTCCTATGTATGTATGTATGTATGTATGTATGTATGTATGTATGTATTGCCATTAAGTCAAAAAAGACTGTTAGGAACTTGTTCTGGTGCAGACACATACAACCATGAATAAAACAGACATTATTGACTGTGCGCTGGAATGCCGCGGTCTAGTCGCTGTCCCCTGAAATCGTGCTGTGCGTGGAGTTAACGCCATATTTTTCTATGTGTTATTTTGCGCGTTGCAAACCTGTTTTTTGTGCGGCGCACAGATACGAATAGAGCAGGAATCATCTCAGCCACTCCCCAGATTTTTCTAGCCCTCTGTCTTTCCTCCATGCATTGTCTTAAAAACACTCTTGTCTGTGTCACGTTTGCCTCGGGGGCTCGGGAACAGGGGACCCAAGTGCAGTGCTGGATCGCGGGATGGTCGGACAAGCGTGGGTCAGGAAACGGCAATGCAGGGCAAACAAGGGCTGGGCGAAGACGTGGTCGTGGGAACAGGCGATGGTCGTGGGAACAGGCGATGGTCGTGGGAACAGGCGATGGTCGTGGGAACAGGCGATGGTCGTGGGAAACAGGCGATGGTCAGGGAACAGGCGACGGTCGTGGGAAACAGGGCTCGGCATTGCAGTTAGGACTGGCAAGACTTCGCCCCGACTGAGGGAAGTGAGGGGATTATAAAGGGAAGCAGGAACCAGGCTTGGGAGGTGCAGGACGAATAGGAACAGAGGGATAGAACAGGAGAGCACATGGGTGACCGGAATGATAATAGAGTGACGAGAGCAGAGAGAAGGCAGGGAAATGGCGGCCCCTAGTGGGGATAGAGCGGGAGTGCTAGGAGACCATGACAGTCTGCAACAGCTGCAAGTCTTTTTAGCCAGTACATCACTAATCATATACATTGCAAAATAACAACATTATGCGAATATATATAAAACAATATATAAATCTATATGCATGAGGTCTTGTGTACAGGGTCACTGTATAGTGTCCATTGTGAAATTAGTCACACAAGTGCTTAACACTAGGACTGCCATTCAACAGTAAATATCTCTGCGTATGTGAATTTCTCCCGCATATCCGTTGTTATATGATACTAAATATTTGAATTATATACACATACAGCATTTAAGATGTAAATAGCGGTAGGCTACACTGAATATAATATTATTTTTGTCATTTAGCTGACACTCTTATCCAGGGCAACTAACATTTGCACCCATTTATACCGCTGGGCATTTTACTGGAGCAATCTAAGTGAAGTACCTGCTCAAGGGGACAACAGCACCGCCCCACCCGGGATTCAAACCCACAACCTTCCAGTTATGAGTGCAGAGCCCTAACCAATGCTGCTCATTGTGAAAGAGTTATAATTTATAATTGCTGAAGACACGTGATTTTCAAAACATCATATATTCATATTGTAGCGTTTCGAGTGCGCTGACTAATGACCTTCCCTGAATTATAACAAAAATAACGACAAGGTGATCTGCCAAATAAGAGGTAGGATTTATTTTTCCTGTCTCTACACACCACGGGCTTTATTAGCCAAGCCCACGCCAAAACAATCAACCCACAAGACCTACACGTTCACTATTTCCCTGGGTCTCAATACCAGCCAACTTGCTCTGGTTGCTAATGCAAATTATTTGTACAACTTCTGCTCAATCAACACCCTCTCAGTACAGCGTCTTCTTCACCAACCCCCCCACCCGTAATCACCAACCCCCCCCACGTGATTCCCTCCCTCCAATCCTTGTGTCTCCTGGCCTGACCCCTGACCCCTGACCCCTGACCCCACCAAAACATAGTCTTTGAGATGTCTATATATAGCATTGTAACTGAACCGCTTAGTAGCCAATCAAATGACAGTCTAATGTGCTCAGTCCTTTCATCTATAGATTTGTAATCTTCAGTTCAGACAGAACACTTCATTGAGAAGAACAAATAGAGAAGACAAACTCTAACAGAGTACAATGAACATAATCTTATTTCTCCTTTCATTTTGCTCTAAAGCAGGTAAGGCTTAGTGTTGTTCACAAATCTGTATGACAGTCCTTAGAGAAACAACACATTTCAAAAACATTATAGCATTTAATAGCAAGAAACTACTTTTCATTAGTATACATTTAATGTCTGTTGGAAAAATTAAAACTAAATCTGTAAAATAAATTATAATCAATTAGATGTTTTGGATATATATATATAACATGTACTGATCTATTCTTACAATATGCTCTTTCAGTTGCTTTGTTTATTGATGGTCGTTGAGATGCAGTATTTGAGAGCAGGAGGTCGTGTTCAGATGGAGCTGTATGTCGTCCTCCCTGCCCGACTCCCTGTGTTTTCCAGGTCTGCTTCTCTGTCAGATGTTTGCTCAGTCCCCTTCCTCGGTGACAGTGGAGCTCGGAGGTTCAGTTACCCTGAGCTGCAGCGTTTCCAAGAGTTACTCAAGCAATGCCTTGGTCTGGATCAAGCAACCATCTGGAGGACCTTCAACATCCATTGTTTCATTTAAAAATAATGCAGCTTCATTTCATGGAGGGTCTGACAACAAGCGCCGTGCAATAGATAGAAGAGGTCATTATTTTAATCTCAACATTTCCAACATTGAAGCGTCAGACGTTGCCAGATACTACTGTGGAGGAATCAGGGACACAACAGTGAGATTCGGATCTGGAACTTCAATACGACTGAAAGGTGAGTCCAGCAATTCTCTTATCAGGGGTTTTTATCTTACATTTTATTTCCCCTCATGCTAAATGTGAAGTTACAATGGATACTGGTTTTCCATTAAATTACAATGCTGTGTTGCGAGCGGCATCATCTCTAAAAGGCCGTCCGCTCACAATATCATAAAGAAAGGTATTACAGGATTGTCCAAATATTCTCCCTATAAAAGCAGTGCTTGTGTTTGGCTGTGTGTCACTAGATGCAGCGCTGGAGGCAGATTGAGTTGCCTGCTGCAGTACAGATCTCTCACCCGTGTGTTTCTGTCAAAAAGACTAGGATCTCATTTCACAATTCATAAATACATGCAAAGAACAATACTCAAAGCTGCAGTGCTTCTCATGATGCAAAAACTAATGTATTGAGTAATATAATAATAATAATAATAACAATAATAATAATAATAATAATAATAATAATAATAATATACTCATTAATAAATATATAACGTAAATGCCTTATAAATATTCTTCATAAATGCTACAATAACAATACTAAAATTAGCTCCATGTCTTAAAATAATTTATAATAAAAATAACTAAACAAATACAAGATACAAATATAGTTTAAATTGCGATAAGAGCTGACAAAGCCAGAAAAGATGAGACATGTTTAGATAAGTTTATATAGGAATTGTGTTTATAAACAGAAATTGGGCAAATTGAGCAGATCTACGAAAAATAATTTCACATGAAAAATGAACAGCTACGTCAGGATGTAAAGATTCAGATTACTTTATATAACACAATCTCAACTGTATATTAACCCTTACACTACTGATCCAGGCTGCAATGTGTTACTGTAAACCATACTGTCACTCTCTCAGGCTCAGGGTCCGTCAGCAGGAGAGTGGAGCAGCAGCCGGCGTCTGTCCCCGTCCAGCCAGGAGACAGTGTGACTCTGCAGTGTACAATACACACTGAGACCTGTGCAGGAGAGCACAGTGTTCATTGGTTCAGGCATGGCTCAGGAGAAGCCCTTCCAGGACTCATTTACACCCATGGGAACAGGAGTGATCCGTGTGAGAGCAGCTCTGAGCCTGGGCTTCCTGCACAGGGCTGTGTCTATGAGCTCCCCAAGAGGAACCTCCGCTCCTCTGACGCTGGGACTTACTACTGTGCTGTGGCCACATGTGGGCAGATCCTGTTTGGCAACGGGACACGGCTGGAGTTTGCAGGTAAAAAAATATATTATTATGTTAATAATGCCTGTGCATATCTTGATCAGAGGGGAAATGGAAAACTCTATATTAGTACTAGACGTAAAAATAAATTAACAAACAAATAATAATAAACATTATCTTAATTAGAAGTTTCTTACATTCCCTACCATTGCTGTGACTAATAAACGTGAATAAAACCTGCTTCATGTCTGCACTGTGTCAGTCGCTTTGATTAATCTGGGTATAGAAATGAAATCAGAGCCCAAACGCTGAACTGCTTCTTTCCAAGACCTGCTTTGCCATCAGACTGTGAACACTGTGCTCATTGCAGGAGGACATCACTCAAACATGGAAACAGGTGATCTGTAACTTGTGTTTCTGTCATTTTCTTAACTATCACAATCTTCTTCTTGGTCAACAACATTTCCTGAGGTAAAATTGTTTAGTCAACTATGTAAAATGTGTAGATATGAATATAAATATTGTGTTCATTTGAAATGTGCTCCTCATTTCAATGGCAGGCAACAACAGTCCACCTGACATGCATGTGTGACAGTTTAAGTTCCTGTTCCTTTCATTCGCCGGAGAAGAGGGCCTTAGATAAACCACACTCGCAGTCTGGAGAAATAGTTATGCTGGGAAATAATAATAGATACAGGGTTCAGGGAAATGTTCCTCACTCAGCAAAACCACTGCACAAGCAAGCAGAAATGCAGAGTTAATCGTCTGTCTCTTAAAACAGCTTACACGTGAGTTTTTAAATAGGCCTACACCTCGTGGTTGAAAAATAATAAAAAAAAATGAACCTGTTTAATGTGGTATTTTGTGCATCCTACACAGTTACGAAGGCGCACACTGAATTAATACATCAATTGGGGCATTATTGACTCAATCAATCAAGTTTGCATATATTATTAATCAAAATAAGGGCCGTCTTACCAGCAGCGAGACTCCATTAAACTGCTGCGGACTCAGCGAAGCAACACAAAATGGATGAATGAAAGGAATGTAACCCTTTAAATGCCAGGTTGCAATTAGTAACTTTTAACCAGTGATTTCAGCATGAATTTAACAGTAACAAGACAAAATTAACTCCGTTACACATGCTGTTCACAAACTAAATTGGTTCCTTTTGTGCCTACCTGTAAATGATCTGAATCAATACATTTTAGCCGGACACATACATTTGTCTCACACTCTCTCTCTCTCTCTCTCACTGACTAGGAAGAGTGAACCAATGTTTGTGTAAAGCATTAAGTGTAAGACACAGACTTTGGTAATGTGACCTTATAAACGAGTGGAATTAGTGATTCATGTCTTTATTTAAACAGAACCAGGCAATAAACACTGCACAAGGCACACATAAGCACTACTACACACTGTGTAGCTTACTGGTGACGTGTGTGTTAAGTATGTAACTGATGCTTCATTGAGTTCATGCTGACAATAACGGGGCTGCTGTCCTCTGGAGCTGTAGAGCCCTGTGCCCTCAGATCAGTGTGCTGCTATGGCTCTCCATCCTGAGGAGCGCAGGGTGCAGCTCTGAGTGATGATCATTTCCACAGCAGTGACTGCATCGCTGTCTCATCAGGTGACCAGGCGGAGACACTGGAGCCACTGGAGCCCTGTGCCACCCAGCTGAGTGTGCTGGCGTGGCTCTCCGTGGCGAGGACGGCAGCGCTGCTGCTCTGTGTGGCCCTGCTGGCTGTGATCTACTGCAGAGGACCTGAGCGCTGAGGGCTGATCTGATCTGGGACCCGGAGGAAATACAGGGGCCCCGAACACCAGGGGCCGAGCAGAGCCACTGGACCTGCACCTGCACACGCCTCCCTCTTCTGTTACATTGACATATACTGTTCAGACACTTGTCTTTTAAATGTGTATATATTGGGGATGCACCGATACCGATACCAGTATCGGGTATCGGGCCGATACTGTGCTCATGTACTGGTACTCGTACTGATAGAAATTTTCTCATACCACTCACCGTACCACCTCATGGCACTTCATCAGCAAAATGCTTATTCAGTTGCAAATTACACACGTCTGGTTCTTTTGAATTAGATTGAATATTCCTCAATGTTTAAATGATCTCGTTGCAAAGCCAGGTCTCTGGATCAATGCCTTGATCAGTCAGCTGTTTGATCAAGATGCTAACTCTTGTATTAGTGTAAGACACTGTAGATTTGAAAAGCGCGTTTTCTGCATTGAGCCATTTAAAAGCGCTTTCGTGTAATGCTATTTTTATGACTGGTTATTTAAGTTTATATTGTGGTTATACTGTACAAGTCTGCTAAGATATGTGCATACCAATTTATACACCAGTTTACACAGTTTATTTCTAAAAGTTATTTTTTATTATTTTTATTTTTCTTGTTTGTGTACAGTAGCCTCTATGCACACATTTTGATGAAGTGAAGAATCGCAGGTGAGAGCTCGTCTCTGTCCTCTGATGGGACAGATGTGTGTCGGTGCAGGACAGACAGGCTGGCCGGTGTGGCGTTTAGACGGCTGTGGCTTCAGTCTCGATACAGGACTGAGGAGCCTCTCGCTTCAGCCAGCTGCCCGGGCACACGGAGTAAACACACTGGCTTACTAATGCAGCACACAGCCCTGCATTGTTTTCTGCATTGATGTGCGCAGCTGTAATAGACAGGCAGATCCATTTCATAGCACTTCACGTTGTATTAATTAAAAAGTAAAATATGTATTTCATATTTCGAGTTAATAAAATCTGTATAAATGTTTTTTTGTTTTAAATATAACTCGTCAATAATTGTGCTATAGCCCTATTTTAAACACCCCCTTCTCCCCGTCTCTCTCTCTCTACTAGTTATTATTATTATTATTATTATTATTATTATTATTATTATTATTATTATTATTATGATTATTATTATTATTACTCCCTCCTCCCTGTCTCTCTCGTGACTAATTATTATTATTATTATTATTATTATTATTATTATTATGATTATTATTATTACTCCCTCCTCCCTGTCTCTCTCGTGACTAATTATTATTATTATTATTATTATTATTATTATTATTATTTAATAATAAATAGTTACAAAATAACATTAATAAGAAGTAAAAATAAATGCAACATTTACAACAACAAAAAAACTTTAACTGAGTGACCACAAACCACAAATATTCCCCTGCTGTCCTGCACATGATGTATTCATGCTGGTTCATATGGAAGCTCACAGCTGATCACTGAGATGGTTCATCAAAAGACCCTGACTCTCACCTTCCCAATAAAGTCTCAGTCCTTAGAGCTGCACTAATGCATGATGACTATTTCAGTCGTTGTTACAGCAGGCTTTGTGGTGCAGTACTGCTGTTCATTGAGTTATTTAATTGAAATGTGGAGACAGTGCCAGTGTGGAGGCTGTGTTTGTTCATTTTTGGATGTCAGAAAGAGCCTCCTGATATACATTGTATTTAATACTCAGATATTATTTATATTTTATTTTGTATCAACCAGAGTGCATCTGACAAATACAAACTTTCTTCAAATGCATTGCACTTTGATGGTAATTGTCATTTTTATGGGAGAAATACTGCTTTATTAAGTCCTTGGTATCGGTACTCGGTATCGGCAAGTACCGAAATGTAAGCACTCATACTTGTACTCGGTCTGGAAAAAAGTGGTATCGGTGCATCCCTAGTATATATATATATATATATATATACCATATTTCCATAATGAGTAAAGTTGGAGGTATTTTTATTTCAGGTCGAAATGGTTTCCTTTATTGCAGGCTTTGTTTTATTCTTTTTACACTTAATAAAATGAACCATTGAAGACAAACTCCTGACACAGTGTGACTGGCACTGCGCTGCCTGTGTGAATGAGGAGATGAGTGCTGGAGTCAGTCCGTCAGTCCTGGGACCCAGGCTGGGTGAGTCACAGTGCTCTGGGCTGAGGAGAAATACTGTTTTATTGGTGTAAGTATTTTACATATCAATAATAAAAACTATCAATACAAATTTTAATACTTGTGATTAAAAAATTAAAAAATAAATTCTTAAAATCACTTTAAAAAAATTAATTCTTAGTGATTAATATAAACATATAAACTCAAATGAACATGTGCTTAAACAAAACAATAAAACAAACGTGATTAAAGCAAAAAATGCTACCAACAATAGAGTCAAATACATTGAAAATAACTGAAAATGCACCGGACAAATCAAAAAACAATTAAAATGATAAAAATAAAAAACAAACCAAAACGGTCCGATGCATTTAAAATTAAATCCAAACGGTCAATGTGTTTGACAAAAAAATAGAACAAAACTAACCAAAAAAACTAGTGCTTTAAAAACAACTATATCTTTAAAAACAGTTAAAATTCATTTTTAAAAGTAATTTTTTAAAAGACAATCATTCATAAAATAGTTAAAAGATCTTGGACTCGGGCTCCAGCAGGGGGAGATGGCCGTCCCCGGAGGTGGGTCCCATCATGGGATCCTGAGCTCCCCCAGATCTTGTATCTGCCAGTTCTTAAAGGGCTGAGGAGAAAGGGAGGACGAGCCTTCTTCACCTCTGTGCACAACATGTCCAACCACACAGCCTGCACTCTGCCCTGAAGCCCTGCAGACTCTGCTCCTTCCTCACACCCCGGGCTGTGGCGCTGTGTGGCTCACATCTCCTCACTGCAGAGTCCAGGCCGCACAGTGAGAACGCACTCTGCTCTCATGAGCCGCAGGATTGGTCTCATTGTCATTGCACTGGCATTTTATAAAGTCTGCTTCTTCCTTTAATGACATGATACTGAAATGAATAAGAGTGTCATTGTTAGTGCTTTACACTGACGTTAGTCCACTATAGTCAGTGTGTGAGAAAGTGTGTGACACAGACCCAGAGCCGCGTTACTTCCTGTGTCTGTACTGAGAGAGTGAAGGACTTGAGCTGCATGATGTGTGAGCAGCTCCAGTGTAACATTTTCCTTTATCACATTTGAACCTCTTTCTCTTCAAAGACACTCATGTGATGTTTTTAACTGACAGCTGTAGCAACACAGGCCCTCATTTCCTTCATGACATGTTATTAGTGCTGCGTTATTTATTTGTACTGTATTGTTGATGAACATGGACGACAAACCTCAGCAGCAGACTCAGTGCTTCAGGATGACTGTCTTCAGGTCACACAGCGTCACTCTTTATTGTGTTTATAGGTGCAGGACAGTGAATACGAACATATTTGTATTAATAGTTAATATTTATTATAAACAGCACACGCAGTGGGGCAGTACTAAGAAGGTGAACAGTTGTAAATGTCCACACATGTAGGAACACACTGTGGCCACTTGTTACAAGTTCATTATCATTAAGATATAAAATAGTTAATTGACTGTGTCTGATGCAGGAGCTGGTCTGGCCGGCCTGTCTCACAGTCACTGCAGGGTTTAACCCCCAGGGCGCTCAGTCCCATTGCTGAGCTCTGACATCAGCATACAGCACATGTGTGTCCGTCTCTCGCCTCCTTCTCCCAGGATGCACTGCTCTGTTGGCAGTGAACTTCAGGGCAGCGTAATTCATCAGCTCTGTGTCCTGATTCTGTGGACAAAATATGTGAGATTGAAGCAAATTTCTAAAGAATTTCAATACACACCAGGTATCTGTAAAATGAAATGTATAAAGTACTGTGGATTGAAATTAAAAGGGCCACATTTACTCAGTAACCGACAGACTACAGCAAGTGTTAAATCAGCAAAATAACGGCACTGGAAAGCAGTAAACTATGTTGCCGATTCAACACTTGCCGTTATTTATGCCACTTAAAACATTTCTTCCCAGTCGAGTCTCATGCTGAAAAGAGAGGCGAGTGATGGGTAATTTGCTGCAGGTGTAATGGACGTTGATCATGAAAGTGTCATTAGAAGAGAGGAGCTGTGAGCACGGTGCATGGATTGAGGCTCCACTCAGAGATGAGGCGTGTGAGGCGGGTATCACATGACATGAAGGATATATAGGCAGTGGATTCACTTTTAAAGCCAAAGATGACAGATACAAAAAGTGTTCCCTCTCTCTCTTTATCCCCCCCTTCACAAAGACTCAACCAGTCTCTCTTAGTACGGTTGTCCTTGATTGATTGGTATTTCTGTCTGATACTGGTACAGTTAACACTAGATACAGTGAGGGAAAAAAGTATTTGATCCCCTGCTGATTTTGTACGTTTGCCCACTGACAAAGAAATGATCAGTTTATCATTTTAATGGTAGGTGTATTTTAACAGTGAGAGACAGAATAACAACAAAACAATCCAGAAAAACGCATTTCAAAAAAGTTATAAATTGATTTGCATGTTAATGAGTGAAATAAGTATTTGATCCCCTATCAATCAGCAAGATTTCTGGCTCCCAGGTGTCTTTCATACAGGTAACGAGCTGAGATTAGGAGCACTCTCTTAAAGGGAGTGCTCCTAATCTCAGCTCGTTACCTGTATAAAAGACACCTGTCCACAGAAGCAATCAATCAATCAGATTCCAAACTCTCCACCATGCCCAAGACCAAAGAGCTGTCCAAGGATGTCAGGTACAAGATTGTAGACCTACACAAGGCTGGAATGGGCTACAAGACCATTGCCAAGCAGCTTGGTGAGAAGGTGACAACAGTTGATGCGATTATTCGCAAATGGAAGAAACACAAGATAACTGTCAGTCTCCCTCGGTCTGGGGCTCCATGCAAGATCTCACCTCGTGGAGTTTCAATGATCATGAGAACGGTGAGGAATCAGCCCAGAACTACACGGGAGGATCTTGTTAATGATCTCAAGGCAGCTGGGACCATAGTCACCAAGAAAACAATTGGTAACACACTACGCCATGAAGGACTGAAATCCTGCAGCGCCCACAAGGTCCCCCTGCTCAAGAAAGCACATGTACATGCCTGTCTGAAGTTTGCCAATGAACATCTGAATGATTCAGAGGAGAACTAGGTGAAAGTGTTGTGGTCAGATGAGACCAAAATCGAGCTCTTTGGCATCAACTCAACTTGCCGTGTTTGGAGGAGGAGGAATGACCCCAAGAACACCATCCCCACCGTCAAACATGGAGGTGGAAACATTATGCTTTGGGGGTATTTTTCTGCTAAGGGGACAGGACAACTGCACCGCATCAAAGGGACGATGGACGGGGCCATGTACCGTCAAATCTTGGGTGAGAACCTCCTTCCCTCAGCCAGGGCATTGAAAATGGGTCGTGGATGGGTATTCCAGCATGACAATGACCCAAAACACACAGCCAAGGCAACAAAGGAGTGGCTCAAGAAGAAGCACATTAAGGTCCTGGAGTGGCCTAGCCAGTCTCCAGACCTTAATCCCATAGAAAATCTGTGGAGGGAGCTGAAGGTTCGAGTTGCCAAACGTCAGCCTCGAAACCTTAATGACTTGGAGAGGATCTGCAATGAGGAGTGGGACAAAATCCCTCCTGAGATGTGTGCAAACCTGGTGGCCAACTACAAGAAATGTCTGACCTCTGTGATTGCCAACTAGGGTTTTGCCACCAAGTACTAAATCGAAGGGGTCAAATACTTATTTCCCTCATTAACATACAAATCAATTTATAACTTTTTTGAAATGCGTTTTTCTGGATTTTTTTGTTGTTATTCTGTCTCTCACTGTTAAAATACACCTACCATTAAAATGATAGACTGATCATTTCTTTGTCAGTGGGCAAACATACAAAATCAGCAGGGGATCAAATACTCTTTTCATTATGGTACTGTATTACAATTATTTAATGTAATAAAATAAAGTAAAATAATAATAATATAAAATGACAGAGCATTGGACTGCAGTTTCCTATTGTAACGCTGCCCCCATGTGAGACTGTGAGCTGCAGTGTGGCTCTGTGATGTCATTATTCATGGCACAGGCCCATTAAACGCTGCACTGCGCTGTGTCCTGCCCCTCCCTGTGAGCAGAGGCTGCTGATTGGTGTGCTGGAGCAGGAGGGCTGCAGGGCTCCACCCCCATCTCACTCTTGATTGGCCGGCTGAGCACTTCCTGTGAACAGCGGTGAACTCACTGGTGACGACCAGGACTGGATCACATGGTTTAACACTGCATTAATGGCAGGCAGTCAATGAGATCTGCAGTAATCTCGAGAATGAGAAACACTGTGTTGAGGTTTTTACATTCAGGGACACATTGATAATAAAAGAGAGGACATCTTTCATATAATTAGATTTTTATTGAACATGCAATTTCAATAATATGTTAATGGAGACAACAATAATCAACAACACATAAAAAGTATCAGTAGCATTTATTTGTGGTTTTCTCTGAGTAGACATCCCACAATGTCCGTAAACACTGAGGTCATGGACAGCGCATAGTCAATCAAGCAAAGCACAATGCATCAGTAACACATTATATTAAGGTTCTGGTTATTGGTGCCAGATTCAATTTTATCAGATGCCAATGCATGAGTTATAACACATTACATGGTTAAATAGTTACAAGATAATTAGAGTGTAGTAGTAATAACAATGTATTTAATATTATAGTATTTAATATAATTTAATGTAAAAGCAAGGTATTTTTGGATTTGAAAAGGTGTCTTTAAGGTGTGATAAGAGCATTAACTGACGATCACAGCACATTTCACAGGAGCTTCATCTCCTCTGGGTCCTGACCGCAGCATACTCCGAGGCCAGCTCTGAGCCACTCCTCCCTTCTCTCCTCTTTTTTCCAGCTTTCCTTTTATTCTGATCAAAATCCACGGCTGCGTACGCCAGCACGTCTCTTTCTCCTCTCTGCTGGAGAACAGTCATGTACCAGTAACATGTGTGAAACACTGATCCTTCACTCAGAAATCATGTGAGTTACTGTTCAGTGTGACCCGTGTGTGAGAGGCTGTGGGCAGAGGACTGTGTACCTGTGACTCTGTGTCTGTGTACCTGTGACTCTGTGTCTGTGGGCAGAGGACTGTGTACCTGTGACTCTGTGTCTGTGTGCAGAGGACTGTGTACCTGTGACTCTGTGTCTGTGTGCAGACGACTGTGTACCTGTGACTCTGTGTCTGTGTACCTGTGACTCTGTGTCTGTGTGCAGAGGACTGTGTACCTGTGACTCTGTGTATGTGTGCAGAGTACTGTGTACCTGTGACTCTGTGTCTGTGTGCAGAGGACTGTGTACCTGTGACTCTGTGTCTGTGGGCAGAGGACTGTGTATCTGTGACTCTGTGTCTGTTGGCAGAGGACTGTGTACCTTTGACTCTGTTTCTGTTGGCAGAGGACTGTGTACCTGTGACTCTGTGTCTGTGGGCAGAGGACTGTGTACCTGTGACTCTGTGTCTGTGTGCAGAGGACTGTGTACCTGTGACTCTGTGTCTGTGGGCAGAGGACTGTGTACCTGTGACTCTGTGTCTGTGCCGTGGGCAGGGCTGCAGTGTTGGTCACTGTGAGGAGGACGTCCAGAAGCTGCTTCTGAAAACACAGCAGAGAGAGGTGATGCAGAGACTGCCCGGCCCAGAGGATTGTGGGACAGAGAGGCTACCAGTGACAGGGACAGATAAGATTTCAGTCTGCATTGAGGTGGAGTTCTCTATTAGGACCCTCATATTGTTAGGGCATCATTAGTAATGCAGATTGGCATTCAAGACAAAAACAAACATTGATTATTCAGAAAAGTTTTGATCATAAAGATGAATCATATTGCAATTCATGTACGTCCCACTTGTTGGTTATTGAAACAGTAATAGAGCACACTCTGAGCACAGTCATACGCAGTGCAGTGTAAAGCAGCCTACCAGCACCCTGGGGGCCCATCCCTGCTCTGCATCTCCTGCACAGCAGCGCTGTGACGAGCGTCCCAAACACACAGAGCACTGCAGCCAGAGCCAGGACACTGAGAGAGAGCGCACTGTGGCCCCCGCAGCCACTTGGGCCCTCCGCACTGCCTCCTGCCTCACTGCGGTCACCTGCGATGGGCAATGTGTGTCATTGTTATTGTCATTACCAATACTATTACTTATTAAATATATATATATTATATAAAACTACAACAACTTATAATAGAATATTACACATAATATTGAGAGAACAGTGCTATGGACAAATTTCCTAAAGCATTGCTTAATTTTGTGTAGTTTGTGGACCTTAAATCATTTAAGTACCTTCAATTTTAAAAATGTATACAAAATTAAGTACTGGAAATCTAAAATAACTGCAAGTTGCAAATACTTAAAAGAAATATGTGTAACAACTTGAACAATTTTTATTAAGTATTTTCAACTGGATTTTGTTTTCAACATATACAAACTTAATTACTGTTGTCATTAGTTTGCTTGACCACCAAGATAGAGTGAACATGTGTTTTTATTTCTCACATGCACTTACACTCTACCTTTTAGAACAGGCAGCACATAGAACTGACAAACTCAGAATAAAACAGGGGGCTACTCTCAGCGCGAATAGTCATGAGTCATGGGGGAACAAACACAAGTGTAGGCATAACACAGTGAGAGACAGACAGGTAAACCACACAGCGGTGATACAATGGAATAAACGTCCAACCGTCCAATTAACTGATCTGACCAAATTAAAGTCCATCTCCCAGCATCCCCTGTGGCAGCACCTGCATATCTATCACAGCTTAACTTATTTAAGTGATTTTAGTACGAGTAACATAAACAATGTTTTAAGTAATATTTAAGAAAATTAAATATGTATCATTTACTTGACGCACAATTCATTTTTTTTCCAGTGCAGGAGGAGTTAGTGTTATGACGATGGGAAGAATAATAACGTTATTGTAAGAGAACAAGAAAATGTTTCGACACTCAGACTAATAATAATAAATGATGAAATAACACTGATAAGGTACCGTTTGTATACAAATGAAATAATCAATTAAAATATGCATTAACCTGCAATGTGCAGCCGTGTCCCGTTGCCAAACAGGATCTGCCCACATGTGGCCACAGCACAGTAGTAAGTCCCAGCGTCAGAGGAGCGGCGGTTCCTCTTGGGGAGCTCATAGACACAGCCCTGTGCAGGAAGCCCAGGCTCAGAGCTGCTCTCACACGGATCACTCCTGTTCCCATGGGAGTAAATGAGTCCTGGAAGGGCTTCTCCTGAGCCATGCCTGAACCAATGAACACTGTGCTCTCCTGCACAGGTCTCAGTGTGTATTGTACACTGCAGAGTCACACTGTCTCCTGGCTGGACGGGGACAGACGCCGGCTGCTGCTCCACTCTCCTGCTGACGGACCCTGAGCCTGAGAGAGTGACAATATGGTTTACAGTAACACATTGCAGCCTGGATCAGTAGTGTAAGGGTTAATATACAGTTGAGATTGTGTTATATAAAGTAATCTGAATCTTTACATCCTGACGTAACTGTGCATTTTTCTTGTGAAATTATATTTCGTAGATCTTTTCAATTATTTGCCCAATTTCTTTTTATAAACACAATTCCTATATAAACTTATATAAACACGTCTCATCTTTTCTGGCTTTGTCAGCTCTTTATTATTATTATTATTATTATTATTATTATTATTATTATTATTATTATTATTATATTACTCAATACATTAGTTTTCGCATCATGAGAAGCACTGCAGCTTTGAGTATTGTTCTTTGCATGTATTTATGAATTGTGAATGAGATCCTAGTCTTTTTGACAGAAACACACGGGTGAGAGATCTGTACTGCAGCAGGCAACTCAATCTGCCTCCAGCGCTGCATCTAGTGACACACAGCCAAACACAAGCAATGCTTTTATAGGGAGAATATTTGGAAAATCCTGTAATACCTTTCTTTATGATATTGTGAGCGGACGGCCTTTTAGAGATGATGCCGCCTAAATATTATCACTGTAACTCAATGTAAATCCACTAGTAGTGAATTGCTGGACTTACCTTTCAGTCGTATTGAAGTTCCAGATCCGAATCTCACTGTTGTGTCCCTGATTGCTTCACAGTAGTATCTGGCAACGTCTGACGCATCAATGTTGGAAATGTTGAGATTAAAAGAATCACCTCTTCTATCTATTGCACAGCACTTGTTGTCAGAGCCTCCAAGAAATAAAGCTGCATTATGTTTAAATGAAACAATGGATGTTGAAGGTCCTCCAGATGGTTGCTTGATCCAGACCAAGACATTGCTTGAGTAACTCTTGGAAACGCTGCAGCTCAGGGTAACTGAACCTCCGAGCTCCACTGTCACCGAGGAAGGGGACTGAGCAAACATCTGACAGAGAAGCAGACCTGGAAAACACAGGGAGTCGGGCAGGGAGGACGACATACAGCTCCATCTGAACACGACCTCCTGCTCTCAAATACTGCATCTCAACGACCATCAATAAATAAAGCAACTGAAAGAACATATTGTAAGAATAGATCAGTACATCTTATATATATATATACATATATATATATATATATATATATATATATATATATATATATATATATATATATATATCCAAAACATCTAATTGATTATAATTTATTTTACAGATTTAGTTTTAGTTTTTCGAATAGACATTAAATGTATACTAATGAAAAGTAGTTTCTTGCTAATAAATGCTTTCATGTTTTTGAAATGTGTTTGTTTCTGTAAGGACTGTCATACAGATTTGTGAACAACACTAAGCCTTACCTGCTTTAGAGCAAAATGAAAGGAGAAATAAGATTATGTTCATTGTACTCTGTTAGAGTTTGTCTTCTCTATTTGTTCTTCTCAATTAAGTGTTCTGTCTGAACTGAAGATTACAAATCTATAGATGAAAGGACTGAGCACATTAGACTGTCATTTGATTGGCTACTAAGCGGTTCAGTTACAATGCTATATATAGACATCTCAAATACTATTCGCCTCTTGCAGATCTATGCTCAGAAGGGGGGCTTGTGTTTTTATATGATCATAATATCTATCTTTACTTTTAATTCAAAATCACCACAAGTCTGACATATCTCACTCACTAACTCAATTAGACTGCAATGGTGCTAAATGTCTACAGCTTCATACATTCAATTATGAACTTGCCTGTCTCTCCAGCTTCCGTATGTCTTGTTTTTTTGCATGAACCCCAATAAGGAGATGTTTCCTGCTAGGTCTTAGTTTTGGTGCATGTAGAGGCTGTGAGTCTGTCTTCATGGGCTGAGATATTGTATGAGCGCTCTTTGTGTTGTATCTTGTCCACCGATGTCCTTTTTCACAAACTGCTTGTTTGTGTTGGACTCTAAGGTTCAAGGATTGTTTTGGACCAAACCAGTTGTTTAATGGTGTTAATTAAGACATAAACATTTTAAAGTTGACATTAAAATAACACTGATAGAAAATAGCATAAGCATCAGAACCCCACTTCTCAGCCTACATGTGTCATCTGCAAGAGGTGCATAGAGATGGCATTATGGCTCGCCTTGTTCCAACTTCAATCACAGATCATTGAAAATAAATATCAAGGGGATATTTCTGACAGTATTTCATAAACATAGATGGGATTCTTGGCTCAATATGTCACTGAACAGTCTGCTTGATTTGGTGGTGTTGTGCAGTTTATCATTCAGATGTTCATGCACTTTGACTGCCTGCCATTGATGCAGTGTTAAACCATGTGATCCAGTCCTGGTCATCACCAGTGAGTTCACCGCTGTTCACAGGAAGTGCTCAGCCGGCCAATCAAGAGTGAGATGGGGGTGGAGCCCTGCAGCCCTCCTGCTCCAGCACACCAATCAGCAGCCTCTGCTCACAGGGAGGGGCAGGACACAGCGCAGTGCAGCGTTTAATGGGCCTGTGCCATGAATAATCACATCACACTGCAGCTCACAGCCTCACATGGGGGCAGCGTTATCAGAGGGAAGTGAGAGATCTATTGGGCAGCGTGTGAAATGTGCGCTTCCTGCCTTGATCTGAACACACTTGGGAAACACATCTCTCAGGGACACTTACAGAGCCAGTCCTCACAATCTCAACACTGCTATGAATGTGCACAGATTACTACTCTACTCCTGTATCCTACATTTGCAGTGAAGGGGGACAGGTCACATGTTGATCGATTTTAGTTTGTGTTTGTTTTTAACTTATACAGACAATCTGTTGAAACAGAAAAGCAACCAAGTCCAGGAGCTTCTGTGTATCCCAATATCTGGACCCCAGCCCTCCAGGAAACACATGTTCCAGTGCCATTTTAAATGAATGGTGTGTGCAGTGCAGAGGGGATGCTGCCTGGACAGACTCCTGTCTTCTGCACGTCCTCTGAGCCCTGCTGGTGGAGCGTATAATCAGCAACACCCAGCTTAGCCCTAATTGTAACTGTAACCCAGAGCAAAGCCCCACTCTTCCACTAACACTTACGTACATAAAGAGTATTTAAATACTATATTGATATGAGATCAATGGATGCAAGTAAAATATTAAAGTGGAACTGAATGGTTTGGTTTAGGATTTCTTTGACATGTGAAAGATATTTAGATAAAAAGGCAATCCTGAGTGTCATCTTAGTTGTAGTGAGAACAGGAGGTGGTTAGTCTTTAACAAGTGTGTTTGATTCCTGGCTGCCCTCTCTGGATTGTTTGCCTGATCGACCTGAGCTTTCGCCTGCCTCGTCGGCTACTCTTCTTGCCTCTTCTCCACTGTTCCTGTGTCTGGCCCTTGACCCCTTGCTTGCTTGACCACTCTATACACCTCCGCACCTGGGTTCCTCTCTCCTGTACCACACCTCGCTTCACATTGATTGTGCATTGCAAAAGACACATATACTGTATATTAACAATAACCTCTCATTGAAGATGTTATCTATCACTGGAATAATATCTGAAATTTAATGTATTAATGTGTTTAATGTGAATACAGTCTAATGGTTACTGGCACTGATTATTTACCTGTAGCCCCTGCACACAGACACAGAGTCACAGGTACACAGTCCTCTGCACACAGACACAGAGTCACAGGTACACAGACACAGAGTCACAGGTACACAGTCCTCTGCACACAGACACAGAGTCACAGGTACACAGTCCTCTGCCCACAGACACAGAGTCACAGGTACACAGACACAGAGTCACAGGTACACAGTCCTCTGCACACAGACACAGAGTCACAGGTACACAGTCCTCTGCCCACAGACACAGAGTCACAGGTACACAGTCCTTTGCACACAGACACAGTGTGTACCTTAACAGGAAGCAATAAAAAAGGCAAACACAATGCTAGGGTATATTGTCAAAAGTGTAGAATTGAGAACAAGGTTAGTTAGAGCTCATCTGGATACTGTGGACAGTTCTGGGCTCCACACTTCAAGAAAGATATCGCTGCTCTAGAGGCAGTTCAGAGGAGAGCAACCAGACTTATTCCAGGTCTGAAGGGAATGTCCTACTGAGAGACTGAGGACCTGAACCTTTTCACCCTGGGACTGATAAACTACTACTGTACACAGATATACATATTTTCAGGTAAAAGTAAATGGTTCCTAAGATATATACATATGTATTATTTATTTATTTACATACTTACTTTTCTCCTCACACAATAACTTTCCAGATGTGTCTCATTCTAAAGGAGTATATAAATTGCTTAAATAGAGTAGAAAGAAAGAAATGTGATCCCTATCTATCACCATGTGGCACATCCAGGGCCTGGGCTCCTCAGTGTCCGGGCTGAAGAGCACAGCCCCGGAGTTCAGAGAGAGACTGAGAGACAAGGATGTCATCATCCTGCAAGAGACATGGTGTCGGGCAGACGTGTCCACTCACTGTCCCTCAGGTCCTAGTGCCCTCCCTGAAGAAGCTCTCCGTCAGACACGGCAGGGACTCAGGAGGAATAATAATCTGGTACAAAGCAAAGAACCAAAGCAAATAAGCAAATAAATCATCTCTATACAAACTGATGTGTTCCTGTGCGCAGTGTATGTTCCCCCCTCAGAATCCCCCTATCACAATGAGATCTTCCCCCACCTCCAGACTGAGGTCTGCCACTTCCAGGCCCAGGGAAGTGTGCTGATCTGTGGGGACCTGAACGCCCGGACAGGCAGCCTGCCTGACTTCACCAGCACACAGGAAGACGGCCACATATTCGGACACACCCCCTTAAACAACCCCCTCAGCTCCCTCAGACACAGCCACGACAGGGGAGTGAATAAAAACGGGCAACAATTACTGCAGCTCTGTCAGGGACTGGGCCTGTATATCATGAATGGCAGGATCCGGGGAGACTCTCTGGGAAGATACAGTGAGGGGAAAAAAGTATTTGATCCCCTGCTGATTTTGTACGTTTGCCCACTGACAAAGAAATGATCAGTCTATAATTGTAATGGTAGGTGTATTTTAACAGTGAGAGAGAGCAAAAAATCCAGAAAAATGCATTTCAAAAAAGTTATAAATTGATTTATATTGATTTGATTCGGCAATGGCTTTTATAGCCTCAGTGCAGGTTAGCGGGAACTTCGAATGGACCAATCACGGCGTCTCTCAGGAGCGCATTGGTCCAGACCAGAACAGTGGGAGCTCGAATGAGAACCGCAGGGAAAGCAGGGGAGGAGAGAGAGAGACATAGCTGCAGCACAACACACACACAGGACAAATCACTGCAACAATTAGAGACACGGTGCCAGCCGTTACAGTATATTTACTTAATATCTTCTGATTTAACATTTTGTGAAATACCTAAAACTGTTAGATTAATATACATTGTGTGGCACTTATGTTTTAAGACAAAATGCAGTGATATCAATCTGTCCTGAGCATGAATGTGCACAAATGAACTCTACAAATCAAAGGCATCATTTATTTATTTTTGGGAATTTATACGTTTTTAAATTGTCGGAGTGTTAAATATAAATGCTTGCGGCCTTTTCTCCATTTGATACAGGAGATAACTAAACCCTCATAAGAGCAAGTTTTAACTAGTATTTTACTGGAAAGCAATTTTACCCCAACACTTATGTAATAAACATCTCTACTGCGTTTTAACTGCATAAACACGGAAATAAATAAGTTATAAACACAATTACGTAGAATAGCCAGAATCTGGTTATTTCCACCGGTCACTTAAATACATAATAACTCAAATATAACCCATAATCCTGCCTGCCCTTTACAATACAGTCAGTCTGGCGCTGCAGTGTTGATCTCTACCTGTCTACAGTCTTTCATGTGCTTGAAAAACACACGCATTGTACAGCATTACAGGTGTTTCTTACAACTGTATTTAGATTGAGCTGATACAGTGATTACCGCAAATAAACATGGGTTGGAAACGGAGACTGAAGAGAGCTCGTTTTGGACATGCCGTGTATATGAACGTGACTGATTCAGGGGATCAGTGATACTGGCAATGACAGATCAGTCGTGGGTTTGTGCCAGTGCTGTGAAAACACTGCAAGTGAAGTGTTACAAGAGGTGCTGAGAGGGGTGATTGGTGTTGCCTATTATTGGTGTTATTTATTACGTTTATTATGGAGTTTGTGGGGGTTTATTTTCACTTGTCATTACTTTTGTATTTGTTATATTGCTTGTTAATTTTCACTTGATTTGCTTTGCTTTTTTTCACTTAATTGTTTTCACATAAAGGCAACATTCTCACCAACTGCAGACACCAATCAAGGACACACCCGTCTGATTGGGCGGTGTCCCCCACTCCTTTAATTAGCACAACTGTTTTCATTCATCTCCTGACCCCTACTGAAGAGCACCTGCTTTAAAAAGAGTGCAGAGAGCAGGAAGAAGCAGACCTGGGACTGAGAAGGAAGGAGGACAGCACTGTGGGGAGTCAGGCAGGAGGGTGTGTGATAATGGGGAACAAGCCTAGAAGACAGCCTTGAGGAACAGAGGACGCTGCAGATGGGAACAGGGGAATTGTTCATGGCAGGATAAGTACTCTGATGTCTTCTGGGAAAACTCTCCTTGAGTTTTGGCTGATGATTGCTGTGCACCCTTCCTGAGAAAAGGAAAGTTAATTTGAGGAGAGATACTGGACTGATTTCCTATTTTTCCTACTTATCTGACAGGGCTGGTAGAGACGGTGTGTTCCCCTGGTGGTCAGCTGGGCCTGAGACAGAAAGCAGTGCACCTGTGGAGAGATGCTGGGGAAAAGGATAGCGGAGATGAATGGGGAAAATAACCACTGTAGTGTGTGTGGATTCACTTACCCGGCCTCAATGACGCGTTCCCTCTGAATGTCCTTTCCTTGTTTCTCTCTGCCTAGGGTTGGTGGCACTGCAGAGCCTGGCCCAGGGGCTGACACCGTAGGAGGGGGACCCTGTACTGCCAAGCCTCCTAGGAATCCACCTGCCATGAGCTTGAACGGACATTGGTGACGAAGTCTCCTTGCAGCAGATTCACACCTTAATTCCGGGACTTGGATTTTTGGGGGTGGCCAAGACGGGCTTTACTTTTAGAATAAATATATTGGGGATTTTCTTAGGATTAGTTATAGTATCTTATTTTAAACCTTTAGTTTTTCTTGATCGATTGGGTAATGGGGCCTCTAGGCCGGCGGACTTCATGCCCTGCCTGGCAACCATTGTAATAAACTTGATGTAATTCCAAATATTGACTCTGGGATCTTGTTTAGCCTGCGCGGGGAGAGGGTGGGGGGGGAATAGTGAGACCCCCTCCTCACTGGAATAAAATAGGGGTGGCGTGGTCACGTGACGGTGGCAATTGTTCCCCCCTTTGTCATCGTCGCACGAAACGCAGGTCCAAATGGCACCGAGTGCTTTTACTCCACTGATGCCCAGCACATCCATCAAAATAATGATTCAGGACATTATCGGTGGAGGAGCATTAATTGTGATGCTATATATTCGTGGAGTAAAAGTGTCACCTGGAGAGGCTGTCAAAATGCATTGTTAGGGACGAGCTCATGCAGGGAAAGTGCAGAAACTGTCCTGTGTGACTGTATGAGCTTTCAGGTATGCAGACTACATCTATAGTAAATAGTTTATTGAAATACAAAGCAACAGTGAATACAAGCACCGTATGTTGAAAACCAAGTTTACACAGTTTTGAAAAGGTTTACTTTAGTGTACAATTATGTTCTGATAAATGCAATAGTTATTTTTGAACTAGAAAATATTGTGTTTGAGCATTACTCCAATATTTATGTTTACACTGGTTTCATTTTCTTATTGTATTGAGCTTTTTGCTTATTGTAGACTATATAGTTATTCATTATTGACTGCAGTGTGTGAGTTTAGAAAAAGTGATTTGTTCTTGCATTAGAATGTAAGTTTCATCTGTATTCATGTTTTGATGCAGGTGTATTAATTAAGGTTGTGGCCCATGAATACATTGTAAACACTCGAATGGCCCTTGATAGGAAGAAGTTTCCCCAGCTCTGCCATGCTCTTCAGCTCTGTTTATACAGCTTTTATAGAAATCTTATCCGTCAACATCATCCTCTCAAGCTCAGCAGAAAGTCACTGTTCAAGTCAAGCCTACGAGTGCCCCGACGCAAGTTAGTCGTATTAATGGTCACGTTAGCACAAATAACTATAACATCATTGATAGATAACATTGTTGTCCAAGGAATAATTATGTATAAATGTTGACAGAAGCATTTCACAACCCAAGAGAAGTCTCTGTAATTAGCTGATGTCCATGGCTGACGCTTTTGAGGGGGCTTTACCCCCCTGTATTTTCTCTCAGTCCCCCTAAAAATAACACGGATGTGATGTAATGGCAGTCAAATAGTCTGACAAATAATTTCTGTCAGCCACCCCTTGTATTTTCACTCATCCCCCTAAAAACATTACCACAAAAGAATCGAAGAATGAAGAAGTGACTCCGCAAAACACTGTCAGCCCACATGCAGCCCCAGGAAGCCCCCTAAACCCTGCAGTGCAGACCCGCCGCTGGCGTCAGCTGGACAATGACAGCATCATCAGCCACCAGCTCACCTTGCAGCAGACAAATGTGTGTCTGTTAATCTTCACGGTGTTTAGCAGGGAATGGGGCCTCCCACACTCTTATCCACTGCCAGCATCTTTCCTGTTGAGTTTTGGGCTTTGGAAAAGGGTCCCTGCTGTCGGGTTTGTAGGGCCGCAGGCACAGCGTCTCACCATGGTGAGCCTGAACGCCGAGAGCTGGACGGACCTTCTTCAGGCAGTGACCAGCTGCTCAGGTAGGATTGGACAAGGCCTGTTTGGGGCGAGGCTTTGCGAAAGGTCAATTCAGGGGCGGGCTGACAAGAAACTAAACAAAAAAGACGCACAACCGCGCTCTTGGCGTGCCCACCTATACAGCTCTGCGTGCCACCGGTTCGCCATCCCTGATCTAAACTCTACTAACATCTTTGTCTGATTAGTTTTCTGATTGTGTAGTCGTTTTATCTTCACAGCATTAAGGTTTTTGTTTAGCTCTGAAATATTTTCCTGTTTGTGTTCTATTTCCTTTCGATGAGCTTTAAGTTTGTTTTCAAGTGTGTATAATGCTTGTTGATGAAATGAGAGTAATTCTCTTCTGGCACTTTCTTTCTTGCATGCTGCTTCATAGAAAGACACAGCAACTGCAATGGCACCCGGAAGAAATTACAACAGATCAACAGTAACAGAGTGGAAGGATATTACTGTATTGTGACTGTAAAATAATACACTTGTAATTCATCAATTGTACTGTGTAGCCCTTGTTTTAAATAAGCTAATAATAATGTGTAAAACAGTTGTGTCCAGCACACAAACAGTTAACCGGCAGTTCAGGGCCTTACAAATAAATGTGTATTTTTACTTAAAAAAGAAAAGAGAAGCTTCTAGAGCACCCCTATAAGACACAGAAACTGGAACTATAAATACTTAGGTTTACTTTTTTCTAAATTAAAAAAATACAGAAATGTATACATAAAAATAACGATAAATCAAGTTAGATACATTTGAAGCAACCAGGCAACATGGTGATCGATCCTGGGCACAGGAAACGATTTTCTGGTGGGTTACGTTATTTTTTGTTTGTTTAAAGGAATAATGTCGGAACTAAATAAGTTGTAATATGTGTTTACTGTTGTAAAAGAACCAACCAGAATTAACCTGAAGTCTTGGGGATTGAGGTATTATAGAAGCAGCCAGAAATGGCGAGGAAATCATTTGATTCATCGTTTGTTTGAGTTTGCATGTGCTTTGAACAAAGGTAGAGAATCCGCCATTTTGTGGTGATTCGTTGTGTGAAAAACCCGCGCTAATGATCTGTGGTATACAGATGTTGACAAGCGAGTCTGAAGTTAAGAGGGATCTTTTGAAAGGGAGAGAGGAAAATAATGTTTGATTACAGGTGATTAGATTAACAGACTTTATTGTATGTTCTGATCTGAAAGGGAGACGAGGTGCAGTGTTTCATGGTTTTGCAAAGGGGTGGATAGATCTGAAAAAAGCAACGTCAGTCGCTGTGTTAGTGAATTAAGAAGTTATGCAAAGTGTTAAAATGTAAGATTGAAAAGGAACAGGGAAAGCAAATGTTAACTGTATTGTAAGTTGATTAGCCTGCACAGTAATAAGTATTCCTGTATGCAGGTTGGCTGTTTTCTTGTGGAAAGCTCGTCGGAGCGTCGCAGCGTGTGCACCACCCTCACAACTGGACTTGAACTCGCGGCCATTAGGACGCGCTGCGCCGCTCTGTGTGTATCGACACTGCGCATGTGCGCTGCTACACACACACTGACAGAGAGACCGAGTGACACAGAACTGCAGTGTCATTTTATTTCAGCTTATGTTTTTTCTTTATTTTTGCAATTCTATGGGAATTAACTGTTTGTTAATTATTTCTAATAAAGAAATTACAAAGCCAAGTAAAATACTATTCAGGAAAGTAACAACACTGGTATCTTTATTCAGGAGTTACTGTTGCACTGTGCCACAACTTGCACAACGAGTCTCCTATCGAACCTAAGATACCCTAAATCTATTATACACTCAAATAGGGGTTACAATTGTTTGAAGATATTCTCTGCAATTACAACATTTATTTTGCATCATTTACCTTGAAAGTCAACTTGCAAAAAGACAAATATATACAGACAAGTGACAAATTAAAGGAAAAACCAACATAAAGTGTTGAATGATATTGAGGGCGGAGCACTTATTTCCCAGCTGAACATGACAGGGTAGACGAGCCTATGTTTCATTTCTTTACATTTTAGCTATGTAAGCGCTCCTTGTATTGACCTTGCTCATGTGTGACCTGTGAGTGACTATCAAAATGAGACTGTAGCGTAAGGTACACTTATAAATTTCAATTAAAGAAGTGAATTGATAGTATCACCTTATCACGAATCCTGGAATCTTGTAGAACTCAATTTCTGTAATAATTGGACGCAGACACCAATTCCAAAGATATAAATTGTCAAATTTATTCAAAACAAAGACTAAATGTAGCACTACACTAATTATACAAAAGGGAAAAACTAATTAAAATTCAACTCTAGATCAACAAATCAAAGACAAATCACTTCCGTGACCAAATCAAAGACCATGGGATCGCATATGATAACACAAATCGTTAAACAAAAAAGGTTATAAACACATTGACTACAATACCGGTTAGTAAGACGAAGGTGAGTCTCTCGTTAGTATTATTAGTCAGACATTAAATAACTACGCAGGTTAGTATTTATGGCAGGTAACTTCTCGTTATATATATATCAGTCTCATTAATGTTTAGGTGCCGAGAAAGATCCTATGATTACTTGTTACCACAATTTCCCTTAACTGATTATTATTCAATGATTAAGGATAGGCGGGGCCACCAATAATCTAATGTCTATTAACTTGTGTCAATTTCAGACTAAACAGTTAAACAGGAATGAGAAGATATTTCTCGGCGTTGACAGATTTAATTTCTACAATTATCAACAAAACAGTTTAATGCAACACACATTTATATTTAAGAAAACTAAATGATATTACACATTCTAGAGTTATGAATCACAGATTAACATTTCTAATTGATTTCTCAAATGTCATGAATCATGAACTCCTAACTGTTAAACTTATCTGAACTTCGTCGCAGAGAGGCCTCTCTGTCTTCGGGCTCAGATAACAGCACACGGCACGAGGTCCGTGTGGTTTGGAACAAAGGCAGTCCGGTTCGGCTTTGTCCAAGAACTTCCACTCAGTCGATGCACCTGGAAGTTGGGGTTTCGCGAAAGTAGAGTCGTTTCCAAACAGATTTTCCACTGGTTTGAAGGCTCCAAGGTTGTGCACAAAATCTTCTTTGTAAGCAGGGTCTATCACCGTACTTATTTGAAGACAAAGTCTTTGAGGAAAGCAGGGCCCTGTTCGTTCCAAGGGTCAAGTTTCTTAAGACTCAATAGCTATTTAAATGATTGACACTTTCGTATACAGTCGACTTAGTCAATTGTCCAGCTGTAAAACTCCACTGATCAGGTGGGCACAGGCGGGCAGCGCAGTCTGTAAAGTTCTTTATTTAATAAAGTCCTTTAAAATAATTCTTCGTACGGCTCAATCTCCTTCTCCCAGTTTAACTCTTCTGTTGCCGGCAAAGACTTGGTTGGTTTCTGGTTCCGGTTCTGGCAACAGAGCTACAGGTTGAGCTGTGGCAGCGAGTTTCTGGTTCAGGTGAGAGAGAGAGAGAGACTGACTGTCCGCTGTTCCTTATAGTCTGTCAGATCAATAGGTGATTGGTTCCTGAGTTCTTGAGATTGGATTTTGGTTTCAGCCCCCAGTGTCCTATTGGAGGGGGGCTTGATTTATGACTGATATCAATCCATGCCATCTTTTGGAAATGCCGGTTGGCCCGGGTTCGTAGCTCTATGTCGGGATTTCGGCTCTCGTCCACTTCAAAGAGTTTTTATCACCTACAGGCCCCTTTCTCCAGACATCTCATAGCAGAATTCCAAACTATTTGGCCTCTTCTCGGTGCCATCCTCCCCAAAACTGTCACTTTGATGCAAACCTGTTCCAAGCTGATGAGCTAAGGAAATCTGATAACTTTGGGGGGGAGAGGTTTTCTTTAGATCAGTGCTTCAGCTCAGAGCCCAAATGCTCTTATCCAAATATACCCAACATAACGCTACAAGACTGTTAATGATTGTTCAAGAGGTGTCTTAATGTAGACCTATATCGGCCTCTTGGGGCTGGAGGACTGAAATACAGTTGGGAACGCACTACTGTAATAATATTACGTCTCAATAATGAGTTAATATAACACGTTAGAGGTTTAATTTGAGTAATAATATTAGTTATCTTCCATAAAAAAGATATGAGTTTTCATGCTATGTTATATGTTCTTCATGTAGAGGATGTGCGCACACGTGCTTGTGTACGTGCTGCTGTCGTCAGACGCACAGAGCTTAAATGTAGTGTAGGTTTATTATGAAACCCACTCACCCACACAGGCCACGCCCACACAGGATTAAAAGCACTGGCATTGGTCATTGGAATAACCGCCAGTCATTTTTTATGCGGCCAATCCCCTCCTTCATTTATAACAGTAAGGTTGTCGTTCAATGTTCATGTAGTTTAATACAGACACCAGATACCATAAGCCTTTGCCAAGATTTCTGCTTCTTTTATTTTGTTTTTGTTTCCTGATATGGAGCGAGTTAAAATTTCTGCATTCATATTCATATGCACCAAAACTAAGACCTAGCAGGAAACATCTTCTTACTGGGGTGCATGCAAAAAAACAAGACATATGGACACTGTACACATTAGCACCAGTATAGTCTAATTACAGAGTAAGTGAATGAGATATTTCACGCCTGTGATTATGAGAGCATATGAACACAAGCCCCCCTTCTGAGCATAGATCTGCAAGAGGCGAATAGTCTTTGAGATGTCTATATATAGCATTGTAACTGAACCGCTTAGTAGCCAATCAAATGACAGTCTAATATACTCAGTCCTTTCATCTATAGATTTGTAATCATCAGTTCAGACAGAACACTTCATTGAGAAGAACAAATAGAGAAGACAAACTCTAACAGAGTACAATGAACATAATCTTATTTCTCCTTTCATTTTGCTCTAAAGCAGGTAAGGCTTAGTGTTGTTCACAAATCTGTATGACAGTCCTCAGTGAAACAACACATTTCAAAAACATTAAAGCATTTAATAGAAAGAAACTACTTTCCATTAGTATACATTTAATATGTGTTGAATAAACTAAAAATCAGATAATCTTACTGTAAAATAAATTATAATAAATTGCAGATGATTCGGTCAATGTAAACATATTGCTGGTATATCTTTAGCTTGTGTTTCAATATGTTCTTTCAGTTGCTTTGTTATTTGATACTCGTTGAGATGCAGTATTTGAGAGCAGGAGGTCGTGTTCAGATGGAGCTGTATGTCGTCCTCCCTGCCCGACTCCCTGTGTTTTCCAGGTCTGCTTCTCTGTCAGCTGTTTGCTCAGTCCCCTTCCTCGGTGACAGTGGAGCTCGGAGGTTCAGTTACCCTGAGCTGCAACGTCTCCAAGAGTAATGCAGCTGATGTCTTGGTCTGGAACAAGCAAGCATTGGGGAAACTCTCAATATCAATAGCATCATTTCAATAGAATGAGGCTTCATTTCAGTTTGAGTTTTACAACAACAAGCGCTTTGCAATAGATAGAAGAGGTGATTCTTTTAATCTCAACATTTCCAACATTGAAGCGTCAGACGTTGCCAGATACTACTGTGGAGCAATCAGGGACACAACAGTGAGATTCGGATCTGGAACTTCAATACGACTGAAAGGTGAGTCCAGCAATTCACTACTACTGGGTTTACATTGAGTTACAGTGATACTATTTAGGTGGCATCATCTTTAAAAGGCCATCCACTCACAATATCATAAAGAAAGGTATTACAGGATTGTCCAAATATTCTCCCTATAAAAGCATTGCTTGTGTTTGGCTGTGTGTCACTAGATGCAGTGCTCCTCATGATGCAAAAACTAATGTATTGAGTAATATAATAATAATAATAATAATAATAATAATAATAATAATAATAATAATAATATTATTATTATATTACTCAATACATTAGTTTTTGTATTGTATTGTATTAATATACAGTCATTAATAAATATATAAAATAAATGCCTTCTAGATATTCTTTATAAAGGCCACAATAACATAGTACGCAAATTAGCTCCATGTCTTAAAATAATTCATAATAAAAATAACTGAACGAATACAAGATACAAATATATTTTAAGTGGCGGAATGAGCTGAAAAAGCCAGAAAAGATGAGACATGTTTAGGTAAGTTTATATAGGAATTCTGTTTATAAAAAGAAATTGGGCAAATATTTGAGAAAACGGCTACGTCAGGATGTAAAGATTCAGATTACTTTATATAACACAATCTTAACTGTATATTAACCCTTACATTACTGATCCAGGCTGCAATGTGTTACTGTAAACCATATTGTCACTCTCTCAGGCTCAGGGTCCGTCAGCAGGAGAGTGGAGCAGCAGCCGGCGTCTGTCCCCGTCCAGCCAGGAGACAGTGTGACTCTGCAGTGTACAATACACACTGAGACCTGTGCAGGAGAGCACAGTGTTCATTGGTTCAGGCATGGCTCAGGAGAAGCCCTTCCAAGACTCATTTACACCCATGGGAACAGGAGTGATCCGTGTGAGAGCAGCTCTGGGCCTGGGCTTCCTGCACAGGGCTGTGTCTATGAGCTCCCCAAGAGGAACCTCCGCTCCTCTGACGCTGGGACTTACTACTGTGCTGTGGCCACATGTGGGCAGATCCTGTTTGGCAACGGGACACGGCTGGACATTGCAGGTAAAAAAATATATATTATGTTAATAATACCTGTGCATATCTTGATCTTGGGAGATGGAAAACTCTATATTAGAACTAGACGTAAAAATAAATGAACAAATAATAATAAACATAATCTTAATTAGAACTTTCTAACATTCCCTACCTTTGCTGTGACTAATAAATGTGAATAAAACCTGCATCATGTCTGCACTGTGTCAGTCGCTTTGATTAATCTGGGTATAGAAATGAAATCAGAGCCCAAACGTTGAACTGCTTCTTTCCAAGACCTGCTTAGCCATCAGACTGTGAACACTGTGCTCATTGCAGGAGGACATCACTCAAACATGGAAACAGGTGATCTGTAACTTGTGTTTCTGTCATTTTCTTAACTATCACAATCTTCTTCTTGGTCAACAACATTTCATGAGGTAAAATTGTTTAGTCAACTATGTCAAATGTGTAGATATGAATATAAATATTGTGTTCATTTGAAATTTGTTCCTCATGTCAATGGCAGGCAACAACAGTCCGCCTGACATGCATGTGTGACAGTTTAAGTTCCTGTTCCTTTCATTCGCCAGAGAAGAGGGCCTTAGATAAACCACACTTGCAGTCTGGAGAAATAGTTATGCTGGGAAAATAATAATAGATACAGGGTTCGGGGAAATGTTCCTCACTCAGCAAAACCACAACTGTGAGACTAAACTGCTGCCAACTTACACTGTGATCGTATAGTGATATTGTGATATATTCAACAGCTCCTTAGAAACAGTCATCCCTCATAAAACAGGGCACAACCTGTATTAACACTAAATAAATACTCCCAAGAGAGCAATTCAGATTGAAATAAAATGTTCCTCCACCCAATACACTTCAGCTGAGCAAAGGGAAACAATGCCCGCTGACGGAGCTGCATGACCTCCACACAGAGAAACGCACAATACACACGTAGAAAATACATGTGCATACCTGGGAAAATAATACTATGTACAGGGTTCAGGGAGACGGACCTCACCCGGCAAACCACTTCACAAGCAAGCAGAAATGCAGAGTTAATCGTCTGTCACTTAAAACACCAGAGCTTACACGTGAGTTTTTAAATAGGCCTACACCTCGTGGTTGAAACATAATAAAACAAAATGAACCTGTTTAATGTGGTATTTTGTACATCCTACACAGTTACGAAGGCGCACACTGAATTAATACATCAATTGGGGCATTATTGACTCAATCAATCAAGTTTGCATATATTATTAATCAAAATAAGAGCCATCTTACCAGCAGCGAGACTCCATTAAACTGCTGCGGACTCAGCGAAGCAACACAAAATGGATGAAGGAAAGGAATGTAACCCTTTAAATGCCAGGTTGCAATTAGTAACTTTTAACCAGTGATTTCAGCATGAATTTAACAGTAACAAGACAAAATTAACTCCGTTACACATGCTGTTCACAAATTAAATTGGTTCCTTTTGTGCCTACCTGTAAATGATCTGAATCAATACATTTTAGCCGGACACACACATTTAACTGAATGCATTTGTCTCACACTCTCTCTCTCTCTCTCTCTCTCTCTCTCTCTCTCTCTCACACTGACTAGGAAGAGTGAACCAATGTTTGTGTAAAGCATTAACTGTAAGACACAGACTTTGGTAATGTGACCTTATAAACGAGTGGAATTAGTGATTCATGTCTTTATTTAAACAGAACCAGGCAATAAACACTGGACAAGGCACACATAAGCACTACTACACACTGTGTAGCTTACTGGTGATGTGTGTGTTAAGTATGTAACTGATGCTTCATTGAGTTCATGCTGACAATAATGGGGCTGCTGTCCTCTGGAGCTGTAGAGCCCTGTGCCCTCAGATCAGTGTGCTGCTATGGCTCTCCATCCTGAGGAGCGCAGGGTGCAGCTCTGAGTGATGATCATTTCCACAGCAGTGACTGCATCGCTGTCTCATCAGGTGACCAGGCGGAGACACTGGAGCCACTGGAGCGGCCCTGTGCTGGCGTGGCTCTCCGTGGCGAGGACGGCAGCGCTGCTGCTCTGTGGGGCCCTGCTGGCTGTGATCTACTGCAGAGGACCTGAGCGCTGAGGGCTGATCTGATCTGGGACCCGGAGGAAATACAGGGGCCCCGAACACCAGGGGCCGAGCAGAGCCACTGGACCTGCACCTGCACTCACATCCCTCCTCTGTTACATTGACATATACTGTTCAGACACTTGTCTTTTAAATGTGTATATATTGGGGATGCACCGATACCGATACCAGTATCGGGTATCGGGCCGATACTGTGCTCATGTACTGGTACTCGTACTGATAGAAATTTTCTCATACCACTCACCGTACCACCTCATGGCACTTCATCAGCAATATGCTTATTCAGTTGCAAATTACACACATCTGGTTCTTTTGAATTAGATTGAATATTCCTCAATGTCTAAATGATCTCGTTGCAAAGCCAGGTCTCTGGATCAATGCCTTGATCAGTCAGCTGTTTGATCAAGATGCTAACTTTTGTATTAGTGTAGGCACTGTAGATTTGAAAAGCGCGTTTTCTGCATTGAGCCATTTAAAAGCGCTTTCGTGTAATGCTATTTTTATGACTGGTTATTTAAGTTTATATTGTGGTTATACTGTACAAGTCTGCTAAGATATGTGCATACCAATTTATACACCAGTTTACACAGTTTATTTCTAAAAGTTATTTTTTATTATTTTTATTTTTCTTGTTTGTGTACAGTAGCCTCTATGCACACATTTTGATGAAGTGAAGAATCGCAGGTGAGAGCTCGTCTCTGTCCTCTGATGGGACAGATGTGTGTCGGTGCAGGACAGACAGGCTGGCCGGTGTGGCGTTTAGATGGCTGTGGCTTCAGCCTCGATACAGGACTGAGGAGCCTCTCGCTTCAGCCAGCTGCCCGGGCACACGGAGTAAACACACTGGCTTACTAATGCAGCATACAGCCCTGCATTGTTTTCTGCATTGATGTGCGCAGCTAGACAGGCAGATCCATTTCATAGCACTTCACGTTGTATTAATTAAAAAGTAAAATATGTATTTCATATTTCGAGTTAATAAAATCTGTATAAATGTTTTTTTGATTTAAATATAACTCGTCAATAATTGTGCTATAGCCCTATTTTAAACACCCCCTTCTCCCCGTCTCTCTCTCTCTACTAGTTATTATTATTATTATTATTATGATTATTATTATTATTACTCCCTCCTCCCTGTCTCTCTCGTGACTAATTATTATTATTATTATTATTATTATTATTATTATTATTATTATTATTATTATTATTATTATTAATAATAAATAGTTACAAAATAACATTAATAAGATGTAAAAATAAATGCAACATGTACAACAACAAAAAAACTTTAACTGAGTGACCACAAACCACAAATATTCCCCTGCTGTCCTGCACATGATGTATTCATGCTGGTTCATATGGAAGCTCACAGCTGATCACTGAGATGGTTCATCAAAAGACCCTGACTCTCACCTTCCCAATAAAGTCTCAGTCCTTAGAGCTGCACTAATGCATGATGACTATTTCAGTCGTTGTAACAGCAGGCTTTGTGCTGCAGTACTGCTGTTCATTGAGTTATTTAATTGAAATGTGGAGACAGTGCCAGTGTGGAGGCTGTGTTTGTTCATTTTTGGATGTCAGAAAGAGCCTCCTGATATACATTGTATTTAATACTCAGATATTATTTATATTTTATTTTGTATCAACCAGAGTGCATCTGACAAATACAAACTTTCTTCAAATGCATTGCACTTTATGGTAATTGTCAATTTTATGGGAGAAATACTGCTTTATTAAGTCCTTGGTATCGGTACTCGGTATCGGCAAGTACCCAAATGTAAGCACTCATACTTGTACTCGGTCTGGAAAAAAGTGGTATCGGTGCATCCCTAGTATATATATATATATATATATATATACCATATTTCCATAATGAGTAAAGCTGGAGGTATTTTTATTTGAGGTCGAAATGGTTTCCTTTATTGCAGGCTTTGTTTTAAATGGACGACAAACCTCAGCAGCAGACTCAGTGCTTCAGGATGACTGTCTTCAGGTCACACAGCGTCACTCTTTATTGTGTTTATAGGTGCAGGACAGTGAATACGAACATATTTGTATTAATAGTTAATATTTATTATAAACAGCACACGCAGTGGGGCAGTACTAAGAAGGTGAACAGTTGTAAATGTCCACACATGTAGGAACACACTGTGGCCACTTGTTACAAGTTCATCATTAAGATATAAAATAGTTAATTGACTGTGTCTGATGCAGGAGCTGGTCTGGCCGGCCTGTCTCACAGTCACTGCAGGGTTTAACCCCCAGGGCGCTCAGTCCCATTGCTGAGCTCTGACATCAGCATACAGCACATGTGGGTCCGTCTCTCGCCTCCTTCTCCCAGGATGCACTGCTCTGTTGGCAGTGAACTTCAGGGCAGCGTAATTCATCAGCTCTGTGTCCTGATTCTGTGGACAAAATATGTGAGATTGAAGCAAATTTCTAAAGAATTTCAATACACACCAGGTATCTGTAAAATGAAATGTATAAAGTACTGTGGATTGAAATTAAAAGGGCCAAATTTACTCAGTAACCGACAGACTACAGCAAGTGTTAAATCAGCAAAATAACGGCACTGGAAAGCAGTAAACTATGTTGCCGATTCAACACTTGCCGTTATTTATGCCACTTAAAACATTTCTTCCCAGTCGAGTCTCATGCTGAAAAGAGAGGCGAGTGATGGGTAATTTGCTGCAGGTGTAATGGACGTTGATCATGAAAGTGTCATTAGAAGAGGGGAGCTGTGAGCACGGTGCACGGATTGAGGCTCCACTCAGAGATGAGGCGTGTGAGGCGGGTATCACATGACATGAAGGATATATAGGCAGTGGATTCACTTTTAAAGCCAAAGATGACAGATACAAAAAGTGTTCCCTCTCTCTCTCTATCCCCCCCTTCACAAAGACTCAACCAGTCTCTCTTAGTACGGTTGTCCTTGATTGATTGGTATTTCTGTCTGATACTGGTACAGTTAACACTAGATACAGTGAGGGAAAAAAGTATTTGATCCCCTGCTGATTTTGTACGTTTGCCCACTGACAAAGAAATGATCAGTCTATCATTTTAATGGTAGGTGTATTTTAACAGTGAGAGACAGAATAACAACAAAACAATCCAGAAAAACGCATTTCAAAAAAGTTATAAATTGATTTGCATGTTAATGAGTGAAATAAGTATTTGATCCCCTATCAATCAGCAAGATTTCTGGCTCCCAGGTGTCTTTCATACAGGTAACGAGCTGAGATTAGGAGCACTCTCTTAAAGGGAGTGCTCCTAATCTCAGCTCGTTACCTGTATAAAAGACACCTGTCCACAGAAGCAATCAATCAATCAGAATCCAAACTCTCCTCCATGGCCAAGACCAAAGAGCTGTCCAAGGATGTCAGGTACAAGATTGTAGACCTACACAAGGCTGGAATGGGCTACAAGACCATCGCCAAGTAGCTTGGTGAGAAGGTAACAACAGTTGGTGCGATTATTCGCAAATGGAAGAAACACAAGATAACTGTCAGTCTCCCTCGGTCTGGGGCTCCATGCAAGATCTCACCTCGTGGAGTTTCAATGATCATGAGAACGGTGAGGAATCAGCCCAGAACTACACGGGAGGATCTTGTTAATGATCTCAAGGCAGCTGGGACCATAGTCACCAAGAAAACAATTGGTAACACACTACGCTGTGAAGGATTGAAATACTGCAGCGACCGCAAGGTCCCCCTGCTCAAGAAAGCACATGTACATGCCTGTCTGAAGTTTGCCAATGAACATCTGAATGATTCAGAGGAGAACTAGGTGAAAGTGTTGTGGTCAGATGAGACCAAAATCGAGCTCTTTGGCATCAACTCAACTTGCCGTGTTTGGAGGAGGAGGAATGACCCCAAGAACACCATCCCCACCGTCAAACATGCAGGTGGAAACATTATGCTTTGGGGGTATTTTTCTGCTAAGGGGACAGGACAACTGCACCGCATCAAAGGGACGATGGACGGGGCCATGTACCGTCAAATCTTGGGTGAGAACCTCCTTCCCTCAGCCAGGGCATTGAAAATGGGTCGTGGATGGGTATTCCAGCATGACAATGACCCAAAACACACAGCCAAGGCAACAAAGGAGTGGCTCAAGAAGAAGCACATTAAGGTCCTGGAGTGGCCTAGCCAGTCTCCAGACCTTAATCCCATAGAAAATCTGTGGAGGGAGCTGAAGGTTCGAGTTGCCAAACGTCAGCCTCGAAACCTTAATGACTAGGAGAGGATCTGCAAAGAGGAGTGGGACAAAATCCCTCCTGAGATGTGTGCAAACCTGGTGGCCAACTACAAGAAACGTCTGACCTCTGTGATTGCCAACAAGGGTTTTGCCACCAAGTACTAAATCGAAGGGGTCAAATACTTATTTCCCTCATTAACATACAAATCAATTTATAACTTTTTTGAAATGCGTTTTTCTGGATTTTTTTGTTGTTATTCTGTCTCTCACTGTTAAAATACACCTACCATTAAAATTATAGACTGATCATTTCTTTGTCAGTGGGCAAACGTACAAAATCAGCAGGGGATCAAATACTTTTTTCCTTCACTGTATATTTTTAAATTAACTAGTATATTTTTATATTAAGAATGTTATTACTATTATTATATACCTAGCTTTATAATTGTTATTTTTTTTAATTTCTGTTAACGAATTCAAAGGTTGTTCTTACACCTGATGGACGAGTGATCACTGGAAATATTATGGCTATGGATGATGCCCCTTGTCATACTGCCTTAGTGCCTTTATTACGTAAATGACAATGCCACTGTTTAAGAAAATATACACTTTTGTAATGCATACAAAATAAAAAAACAGTTTATTTATAAATACTCTTAAGGCATTTGAGACAGAAAACAGGAGACACTTCTTCACACAGAGAGGCGTCACAATCTGAACAAACTCCCCAGCGATTTAGCTGAAGAGACAATTTGGGAACATTCAAAAACAGACTGGATAGGATCCTTGATCACTTAGTTATTAATGGACACCAAACAAGCACGATGGGGTGAAGGGCCTCCTCTCGACTGAACACTCTTATGTTTGAACACTTGATGGGCGGAGCTATAGAAGCCAGAGAAGACGGAGCCGTGGGAGACTTGGGAGGCAGAGCCTTAGAAGTTCAGCCACAGGAGAAGGCATCATAGGAGGTGACACAGTCTCAGGGGGCGGAGCCATGGAAGTGTCTGGAGGCATGAAAGCCTTGGGAGCTGTAGTGGTTTTGGGAGGTGGAGCAGCAGGAGGTAGTGCCATGGAAGCATCAGGAGGCATGGAAGCCTTGGGAGCCGTAGAAGGCGGTGTCTTGGGAACTGTAATAGGTTCGGGAGGTAGAGCTGCAGGAGGCAGTGCCATGGAAGCATCAGGCAACGGAGCCGTAGACACAGGTGCCAGGACCGTCGAGGGCAGAGCCGGCGACTGCTCGGGCTGGGCGGCAGCGGTGGCGAAGGCGGCGACCGCTGGTCACTCGGGCTGGGCGGCGCCCGGGATCTGGAACGGGACCACTGGTTCAGCGGCGGCCGGGATCTGGAACGGGATGACTGGTTTAGCGGCGGCGCCCGGGTTCGGGACCTCTGGACGGGTGGCAGGGGTCGGGACCAGGGCCTGGAACTTTGGCTGGGTGACCGGGAGAGACTTCTGCATGGGAAGGCGCTCCAGCACCAGGATCAGTTTGGCAATAAGCCCTTGGAGCAGCCACGTATTCTCCCTGATCATGGCCCCCTGGGTAGCGAAGGCGGTCAGCATCGCTGGGTCCATTTAACAGCAAAGTGTTCTGTCACGGTTACCTCGTGAGAGGACCGTTAAGCTGATAGAGAAAGGACCCAAGTGCAGAGCTACTGCAATGAGCAGACAGAAACCAAGGAAAATCCAAAGGCGAGGTCGAGGTCACAGACAAAAGGTCGAAATCCAGGAGGTCAAGAGAACAAGGCGCTAAGGAGAACAAGGCGCTAAGGAGAACAAGGCGCTAAGGAGAACAAGGCGCTAAGGAGAACAAGGCGCTAAGGAGAACAAGGCGCTAAGGAGAACAAGGCGCTAAGGAGAACAAGGCGCTAAGGAGAACAAGGCGCTAAGGAGAACAAGGCGCTAAGGAGAACAAGGCGCTAAGGAGAACAAGGCGCTAAGGAGAACAAGGCGCTAAGGAGAAGCAGGTAGAGCTGACAACACTTTGCCAAGAGTGAGGGCAGTGAGGGGTTTATAAAAGAGAGCAGAAACTTAGAAGACAAGAGCAGGACCAATAAGAACAAAGGACAGAAGCAGAAGTGCACAAGGGTGAGGAGGAATGTTAATTGATAGAATGAAAAAAGGAAAGCAGTGAAGGGAACAGGAAACGGCAAGGGAACATTGGCGGCCTCTAGTGGAGGAAGAGGGTCAGGGCTAGGGAACTGTGACACATATATTCATTATATTATTTGAAGTGTTATTCCTTTATTTTAATAAATCTTTTCTAAAACGTTTTTACTTTGATCTTTCAGCAGTACTGAATAACTTCCCATTTATATTTAAACATGTTCCAGATCAGTACTATCAGACTTTTACTGTATGCTTTGCTACTAGCTGTCAGCAGCTGGAAACAGTACATTTAATACATCTTAAAAATGCTATTTTTAACAAACACCCCATTAATTTAATATTAACCGTCTTATAAAAACTTAGCAGCTATAATCATATTCAACTTTGTTGATGTTAAAGTTGCTTTTCCAGCTCTATCACATCATCAATGACATTGCTTTGGGATATAGGATTGTGTATTTTATTAATATGTTACACTGAGAGGCACAGGGCTGTAAGTCGCCCTTTAGTTTATTTGTGAAGAGCAGCTCTCCGCAGGTCCACACTGAACACAGCTGGGACTCGGAGAGCAGGAGCGGGGACGTGTGCTTGTGGAGGCTGTACGCACACTGTCCAGTCTGAGAGCTGGGGAGAGCCGCAGCGGTCCTGCGTCGGTCTGTGTACACAAGTCCTGTCAGGGGCTGTCCTGGGCCGTTGCTCACCCAGTACCCACTGGAGCGCTCCGTATGGGCGATGCTGAACACCGTGCAAGGAGGGCTGGGATGACCAGTGGGCTGGGGAGGCTCAGAAACCTGTGACTCGTTCATCACTCCTGCAAAATCTGAACAGAGTTCAACTCTAGTAAGATACTGGTATCTCTCAGAACATAAATTGTGAACATGCATTAATTTCTCTTTATAATAGGTATTATAAATCATATTCTTAATGTTATACATTATTTGATCTGTCTATGAGACAGACATTATGAAGCCAGATTGGACAACCAAATTATTTCAATCAGCTTGTGTGGAACTCTACCTTTAATGCTCAAGAAAATGCTGTTCTTGAACTGAATGGTGTCAGAGGCAGTCAGTTCTGCACACAGATAATTCCCCATATCCGATGGTCCAGCACTGGGAATTTGCAGAGTAGAATTGCATCCTTGTCTGTTTCTTGTCTCCTGATTCACAGAGGCGGTGGCACCATAAAGATTGCACAGGATCTCCGGAGCCTTGCCTACCTCCTGTCTGAGCCACACAAAGGTCCGAGAGCTCCCCCCGGCAGCGCTGCACTGCAGAGAGACTGAGTCCCCGAGCGAGGCCGTCACAGAGAGTGCAGGCTGCAGGAGCCAGGACACCATCAAACCTGCAACACAGCAGCGCAGGACCCGGTCACAGCGCCGCAGCACCCAGAGACACGCCTGCACACAAGCTTCTCTGCTGCAGTTTACTACATGTCTAGAGGACACCACTCCCGCATTGTGACGACTGCAAGAAAATAAATAGACACGCTGTTCTCAGGGTTTCCCTGTTGAGAAAAACCAGATGGTAACTCATTGAGTGCGAACTTACATGATGCTGAAAACAGCAGAAGAGTGCGGTGGTTCATTGCTGTGGCAGAGCTTGTGTCTGAAGACAGCCTTCTTCCCTAGAGACCTCAGAGTCAATGAGCGCAGCTGTTTGGTATGGGGGCTGTGTGAAGTGAACTAGAGTGACAGACCCAGGGGGTGTGGTGAAGTTTAAAGGAAGGACACATTTTCTAAGAGAAGACATTTTCCACTGCGAGAGCTCTGTGTCATTCTGTAAACTCTGTAAACATTTTCGAATGAGTAAGTGTATGTTTAGCTATGCATGTCTGGTTTATAGGACAGAATCTGTTTTGTTAAATTAATTAATTATTATGATTAAGGTTTGATCTTAGCTTCCTTAAATGAAGTGTCTTTATCACCAGTGCTGTGTAGTGTCTCAGCATCAGGAGTGAAGATCTCTGTCTCCAGTCTACGGGCCGCACTCCACACTGTGCTGCAGTGGACACGGGCCACGTGTTACTGGGACGTTTCGTCCTGCAGAAGCCGATCCTCAGTCAGGCATGTCCCTGTTTCGACTCTGAAACAGTATTATTATTATTTTTTTATTTTTATTTTTTGGCAGACGCCCTTATCCAGGGGAACTTACAACATAAGTGCAAGCCAAAGTGCAAAAATACAGTTAAGTAAAGGCATCAACATTACAAATTCAATTTAAATAAAACATAGCAATTCAAAATATAATACAAGTACAGTAAGTGACTTCCTAGAGAGGACCAGGGACTGGATGAGCAGCTGAGTCGAATAGTCGGTGAGGAAGGGACGGATCCGGCGTATGTTGCTCAGGAAGAATCTACAGGTGCGTGTCAGTGTGGTGATGTGCTGGGTGTAGGAGAGCGCAGGATCGAGGGTCACTTTTAGCAAAAGAAGAAGGAGAGAGTGTGGTGCATTCCAAGGGGATTGAGATGGAGAGATCAGCAGAAGGTGAGGAAGAGTGGAAAAGAAAAGGAAGCTTGGTTGGTGGGAGGTTTGGGTGTGATGGGAGAGGAGGGGGGACTGTTGAAGAGCCTGCGGATGTCTGCAATCTTGGAGGAGAAGAAGGAGGCGAAATCATCAGCAGTGAGAAATGAGGGAGGAGGAGGGGGAGTGGGGGCAAGGAGGGAGGAGAAAGTGGAGAAGAGTTTGCAGGGGTTGTTGACAGTGGATTCAAAGAGTGATTGGAAGTAAGACTTCTTGGCTGAGGTGAGAGAGGACGAGAATGTGGACAGTAGAGAGCGGTAGAGTTCGAGGGCAGCTGGGAGTTTGGTCCTTTTCCACTTCTGTTCGGCGGCACGCAGACTAGTTCGGGTTGCACGGAGAACAGCAGAAAGCCAAGGCTGAGGAGGGGAAGGACGGGCAGGACGAGACGTGAAAGGACAGAGAGAGTCAAGGGAGGAGGTGAGGGAGGAGAACAAAGAGGAGGTAGCACAGTTGACAGATAGATGGGAAAAACACACAATGGAAGGTAAGAGAGCAGTGGAGGCAAGGGTGGAGGGGGAGACAGAGCGGAGATTACGGCGGAAGGTGACAGAGTGAGTGGGTGGAGTCGGGAGGGAGGGGAGGGAAAGGAAGAAGGAAATGAAGTGGTGGTCCGAGATGTCCATGGATGTCACGCAGAGTGTTGAAGGGGAGCAGCCTCTAGAGAAGATGAGGTCTAGCTGGCAGCTGGCCCTGTGAGTGGGGGGAGATGGGGAGAGAGAGAAGGAGTGAAGGAGAGGAAGAAATCCGGCACAGTGGGAAGGGTTGGAGAGGTGGATGTTGAAGTCTCCCAGGAGGATGGTAGGTGAGGACAGTGAGGGGAGGGAGGAGAGAAGAAAGTCGAGTTCATCCAGGAAGGAGGCGAGTGGACCAGGGGGACGGTAGAGAACTAGAAGGAAGAGGTGAGAGGGAGAGGTGATTTCCACTGCATGGAATTCAAAGCTGTAGGTTGAGATAGAGGAGAGAGAGAGGGGGACAGAGAAGAGGAGAGAAGGGGAGAGCAGGAGCCCTGTTCCTCCTCCCCGCCCGGTAAGATGAGGGGAGTGGGACAGGACAAAGTGAGAGGATAAGGCAGCAGGGGTGGTAGAGTTGTCTGGGGAGATCCATGTCTCGGTGAGAGCGAGGAAATCCAGAGACTGGTGGAAGGCGAAGGCGGAGATGAAGTCGGCCTTGTTGGAAGCTGAGTGGCAGTTCCACAGGCCCCCAGAGAGTGGAGTAGTAGGGAGGGAGGAGGAGGGGAGAGGCAGAGAGATGAGGTTGGAGGGATTAGGGAAGCAATGGTGTGCAGCTGCACACCGAGAAGACTGAGCAGGACAGGAATCGGAGAGATCATCATGGTTGCCTGTTGTTGCTGTGCGGCGTCTCCTTGCAGTCTTTTCCTCGCTAGTGTCCCTGGAGCTAGAGTCCCCGCCCTTTGGAGACGGGGCCCTTCGGAAGGGGGACACTGGAGGCTGCTGGTACTCACTGCTGCCGCAGGGGTCCAGGGGGCTGTTAAATACGACACCTGTAACTAATTAAGACTGCGCACCTGCGTTGTGTTGAATGACACAAGGCTGGTCAGGATGGCCCTCCCTCCCACGCAGGACTGCCAAAAGCACAATTACAGGTTGCTTAATATCTGAATACAGACAAAGACAGTGCCAGACACACGCAGTTACACTGAACAATAGCTCGTAGTAATGCTAAATAAATGCTAAATAATCACAGCCTGCAATGTAACGCTTCTGTTTTACAGAAAGTGTGTGTCGAGTGTGCTAAGTTGTTAAATTACCTAACAAACAGTTGATGCTCTTACTAGAAAACAGGTGCAAGATATATAATTTGTAGCTAAACAAGTAACCACATAAACAATCAATGTAACTCTTAACTAAACTAGGAAACAGGAGAGAAAAACACTTAACTGTGGCGACTTAAGCAACTCCTCAGCTGGCTTGTCCGATTGTCTAGTGGAGTGGACAGATGTCCATTGGCAAGGGATTATAAGATCCCTCTGTTTCCTGCCAATGATCTGTGCCTCTTACAGTAAAGTCATGCTATTTTGAATCAGCAGCAGAGTGCCGGCCAACCGTCTCACTGAGCTCCGTATGCCCGTGTTCTGCACTACCTGAGCAGTGCCCTGTTTTCATGACATATATCTGCTGGAAAAGCACTATTCTTGTGATTGGATTTTTACAGACAGCAGCAAAACAGAAATAAGGAGGCCAGGAAAAACACACTTTTTTAAATATATTTTTTATTCAAATCTAGAGAATGACAAAGTCAAATGTCTAAAATGTGCCGCGACAGATAAAGACAAGTCTGTTCCTGTGGTCATTTGTTCAGATCCCCCTGGTGGATAAAGTGGGTCCACTCAAGTTTGTGGAAACAGAAAGATCTCAATGGATAGAGGACTTTATTATTACTTTTAGTATTAAGGTTAGGTGTCAGGTTAGGATTAAGATTTGCTGGATGTAATGGTCATGGAACCTCAGACTCGACCTCACAGAGCCTTCACAGGGCTCTGAGCTCGGCCCAACACTCTCAGCAAGGCGGTAAAAGAGCCAGGCTGCCCAGAGCTCATCTGTAGGGCGTGGCAGTGGTGCACCAATCACACTGCTTTATAAAATAAATATATTAGAGATGGACCATCATTGAGCCCAATTAGAATAACAGTTCATAACAGGTCAAGCACCACGGGGGTCAAATGAAGACAGATTCTCAGAAGGCTGATATTTATACCAGGATTTCAGGCCATCTAGGGGTACGATAATCCCATTAGTAGAGGAGAGGGGCTTGTTTTAAATTAGTCTTAGGTTCTGCATGTCTGAAGGAGTTCCTTTCTTGACGCACAGAGACATCGAAAGTGTCTGCAGCGCTGAGGGACGGCTTTCATTTTCTGTGGTGATATCTGATGTCAGTGTAGACCACCCCATCCACCTGCTCTCGCTCTCTCCTCCTCTGCTTGTGCTTCCTTCCTCTCTGACCGAGCTCCACGGTCGTGTAGGTCACCTCAGCGTCCTGCAGCAGAGAAAACAAAGACCAGCTCAGACTCTTCATCCTGTGTTTCAACAGCTGTGCAAGTGTGTGACACACGGTGGCCAAATAGTGCACACAAACACACGGGCTTTGACGTGGTCAGTGACATTGTACAGTGTTACCTGACTGCTTGTGGTCTCAGCGGATGTGGGGAGGGAGAAATCTTCTGCTGCCTGACAAAGATCTAGAGAGAGAGAGAGAGAGAGAGAGAGAGAGAGAGAGAGGCAGTAAGGCTAATTCTGTGTAATAGTTTTTCTACCCTGCCCTCTTCAGGTAAATTTTAAACTAGCAAACAGGAAGCCATTAGAAAGTTGTAACAGATCATCACACAGGTTCCCATGTTCGTCTGCTCAACAGCCACGATGGCTGAGACAACGAGCTCACCTGCACGCCGGGCAGCCCTGTGCCGAGACCACACCCTGAAGGCCAGGACAGCAAGGAGCGCGAGAGACACCAAGCCCAGCCCGGCCAGCGCCCACACAGCCACAACACCAGCGCCGGCCAACCAGGATCCTGCTGCTCCAGCGCAAAGTTTCAATCAGACTCGTGTTTAAGAAAACAAATCATTATATGACCTGCTTTATTTCTATTGTTTTCTCATTGATTCTTTATGCTTAGTTACAGTAATTACACTTAGTTAGTCTAATAAGAAACTGTCCATCTGTGTCTTCTCTTATACCATGGTAAATCTGAATGGTAACTAGGCAGTTTTCCTCTGGCTGTACAGTACCATGCATCTACTTTGCCAGGGTTTTCAGTAGTGAGTATCATGGTTTACTATCCTGTACTTCTCTACCTTTACCATGATTTCACTTTGCTTCCCTTTATTTTACTACGGCTGCAGCAGACAGCATTAATAAGGGTTTGTCAGAAAATGAAGCTGATAAAACTGTTCTCCTTCATTTAGAACATCTGAGATTCGTCAGATGAAAGTTGATATCATGAATTTATATAGTATATGTGCATATACGTATTTACATTATAAGATATCATAAAATATAATTCACAAAAACTGTAACTGCTATATTGTTATACAAGTTGCAACTGTGGATTGAATAAGGATTTCTCAGCTCAGCTCAGACTCGGATGTCTGTGGCTGTGCAAGAAATCAAAGAAGAAAAGTGATACTTTTTTTGAAAAACCTCAAACATTTGGAATTTAAATGTTTCATAAAGTAGCTTAAAAAATTGCAGTGGAGCAAGAATATTTAAAGTAGCCAACCTGCAAACTCCAGCCATGTCCCGTTGCCAAACAGGATCTGCCCACATGTGGCCACAGCACAGTAGTAAGTCCCAGCGTCAGAGGAGCGGAGGTTCCTCTTGGGGAGCTCATAGACACAGCCCTGTGCAGGAAGCCCAGGCTCAGAGCTGCTCTCACACGCATCACTCCTGTTCCCATGGGTGTAAATGAGTCCTGGAAGGGCTTCTCCTGAGCCATGCCTGAACCAATGAACACTGTGCTCTCCTGCACAGGTCTCAGTGTGTATTGTACACTGCAGAGTCACACTGTCTCCTGGCTGGACGGGGACAGACGCCGGCTGCTGCTCCACTCTCCTGCTGACGGACCCTGAGACTGAATCAGTAAAGTATGGGTTGGTAATTTTTACACATTTCTACAATCTGTAACACTCTATTTAGCTGGATTTTAGACTTTTCATCTTTATGAATTTAGTTTTGCCTCAGATTCATGGTTGAAAACCTGGATGATGGTTATTATCGTGAGATTGAAATCTTAATAATACAGAATAAATGGACCTGCACTGCAACCTGCCCAAACATGTACAGAGTTAGAAACACATATTCTCTACACTCAACAGAGGCCGTTGCAGCATTGCTCAATGGTCTTACCTTTCAGTAACAGCAGAGTCCCATTCCCACAAGCCACCCGTCGGTACATGAAGGCTGCACAGTAATACACGGCCACGTCTGAAGAGCGAATGTGCGAAATCTGGAGGTCGAAGCTTTTGCTCGTGTTCTGCACTGTGAAGCGACCCTCTTTAAACTCATCCTGGAGCTCCATCTCCTGTGAGTACTTATACAGCGTCGCTATGTATCTGGGCATCTGGCCGACGTCCTGCTTCAGCCAAGCCAGTGTCATTGGATGGGTCTTGAAGACGGAGCAGTGCAGAGTGACCGAGTCTCTGAGCTGCGCAGTCACTGAGAGCTGGGGCTGAGAGACCACATCTGTGAGAAGCACACCTGGGAGACACAGGACACCCACAGCACTGCACCATAATCTGCAGCTCTTTATGAGAGGCTGTGCATGAACCCACACAACAGAAATACAACTCTGGGGACGCCAGAGGGGTGGACCCACGTGCGGGGCACAGGGGAGAGTCAGAAGGGGCAAGAAGTCCAAGCCAAAAAACAGAAACAATCAGGCTGAGACTGAGTTTGTAGTCAGGAAACGGCTGGGGGGTCAAGTGATTAGACAAACAGGTCTGGAGAATCCAAGAATCAGTAGTCAGTAAGGAAAACACAGGACTGGTATACAAAGAGGCAAACACTGGGAGTGAATGCTCAGAAATTTAACACCAGGCAAAACAAAACTTCACAGCATATGAGTGCAACAAAGTGATATATACATACATATTAGGGTCAGAGGAAGGCAGTTGTCAGTGGCTGTAAGTGCTGGACCAACGAGAGACTGGGGTTGCTGGAACATGGTGGTGAATAATGGAATGTTTGGGATGCTGTTCAGAATTCGGGAGATAGTGGGGGGAATATATGACAGATAGATAGAGAGATACATTGATTGAATCAGGTAATATTCTGCATGCTAAAAGAGCAGTGAATAGTTTTGGCTCACCTGTGTTGCTCTGTAACTCATTCCCCAGCAGCAGCAGCTCTCCACAGACCTGCACCATGGGGGCCAGGGCTGCTTTGCTGTCCCCGGGGGCTCTGTATGCACACTGCCTGTCGGAGCGCTCTGTCTGGGCATTGGAGAGCCTCCCTGTGGGACTGTGTCGGTCCGTGTACACGATTCCTAACAGGGCGTCTCCAGAGCCATCCCCCACCCAGAACACGCTGGAGGACTCTGCTTGTGTGAAGCCGTACAGTCTAACCGGCAGGTTGGGATGGACCCTGGACTGCCAGGACTCAGAAACAAGTGCTGGCCCTATTGTGCCAATGTCATCTCCTTTAAACAATCATAACAATATATATTTTTAGATTGTGTTCATTATCAGCAGCAATTTTAGAAAAAAGTCTAGTTTCAGAAGATTTTGTAAAATTTGCGAGACACATTTTTGCAGTTGGCTTATTTTGTATTATGTTTAATAGATTATTAATATGTACTTTATAAAGCATTGATGCATTATAAATTAGTTATAACCCAGTTATAGAAATACATGGAAAGTCAAACTGGTAGCTACAAACTGTCCCTCTTATAAATCATATATAATCTAAAAATGTACAATAATGTATTAGGGATGTGTCAAAGCAGTAGTGAAGTTTGCTTTATGACCTGTTCATAAATTATTTGAAACTGTCCATTTGACCTTGTGAACATTGCAAGCATTTCTATAACTGCTATGATTAATGCTTTATAAAGTATATATTAATCATATATTACATATTTATAAATCATGAATAAAACATTAAGCATCTTATTATAAATTGTTACCATATAAAGATTGTCACTTATATTGTCATACAATCCGTTCTACGACTCCTGACTTCCGATTAACTGTTTTATTTTTTTTTAATTGCAGAAATATGTTCAAGTGAAGGATCATCCTAAAAAGAATTACCTTACTCTATATACATTCATTGTCTTTTGCTAGTTATTAATATCTCCATTGATATCTTGCTTTTCAGAAAAACAAGTGCATTGTGTTCTGGGGCAAGAAGCTTCAAAAATTAATAAACAGGAATAATCAGAAACAGATATTTTCTTGCTGAATGTATTACAGTAAAATATATCAAAATGTCTATTTTGTGATTACATGTCTTTATATGGGAATTTTCAAATGGTCACTGTAGACCAAAATGCCTTTCTTTTATTCTGAAAGCACTGTATTTTTTAAATAAAAAAGAGACAGTATACATCAGAAAAAAAGCATGTTCTCTATATTTATTTCCCTGTTAAACATAGTTTTAGTAAAACTATATGAATGTATTGTATATTTAAAAACTAAACTTTTAATATGCTGCAAACACTATACATTCAGCAATATTGGAAGCAAATCTGCTGTTTCATTCTCAATCCATTTAAAATATTTTCACATTAAAAAAAAATACCTTTAATGGCCAACAAAGTTCTGTTTCTGAACATAACCATGTCGGTGGAGGTTACAGCTCCACACAAATAGATCCCGGCATCAGATGAGGCGATGTCTGTAATGTGCAGAAGCAGCGTGCCGTCTCTGCTCCTCACTGTGAAGCATTTCTTCAGCAGGTCTGTAGTGTGTATGACCTCACCCGAGGCATGGAACAGTCCCAGTAGCAAAGTCATTGGCTTCCCAAAGTCTTGCTTCAGCCACACGTGAGCCGGGCTGCCCCGGGCCGCGCTCCACTGCAGAGACACAGAGTCCCCGAGCGAGGCAGTGAGAGAGAGCGCAGGCTGCAGCAGCCGGGACACCATCACACCTGCAACACATACATTATATTATATATTTTGTTATGTTTAAATTGGAAAGAATAAGTTAGCAGATTATCAACAGTACAAATCTCAAAGGTTCTGTGCTCCAGTACATAGACATAGACATAGACACATGCATGTCATTTTCTGAGACAAAACACTGTAATTTGAATTTACAAGTAAAAGAAAATCCTTGAAATTAAACTCTTGATGCTGCATGTCTGTGTGTGTTTGTTTGTTCCTGTAAAAAGCAAAACAAGATCGCATTTCAAACACAAGTCAGGGTGCACTTACACAACCTGCAGAAGATCAGAGGCGAGCAGTGTCTTCTCATCATGAGTGTCTGACATGAACACAGACAGATCTGTGTGATATAAGAGCGTCTATAGGTCTCAGAGTGAGAGACGTGGGCAGCAGAGAATCAGCTGCAAGAAGCATCCTGTAGTCTACAGACAACTCTAGACATGTGGTTATTTCATTCTCTAAAGCACTTCAATTGGCAGGTAGACAGGAGTTTCTCAAACAAACCTCAATTAGCGAAAGTTTGGAAACAAAGCACTGACTGCAGCGTTAGCAGTAATGTCTGTCTCTGGACATGAAACAAATGAATGATAGAGATGGCAATTAAATTCAAGTTCAGCTGGAACAGAAATCACAAGACAGAGGCAGACAGACAGACAGATTGGTAGATAGACAGATAGACAGATTCTTCTGAACTCCTATAACATATAACCATTGTTACAGCACAGGGGGACGAAGACAACATACATGACTCTTCTCACACGGCAGGAACACAGTGCAGAAACAGCCAGGGGTCCGATGGAGCATCTGTCACAGGTACCCCTGACCTGGGCCTGACCACAGCTCAGAAACAGCTGTTGTTCAAAAAGCTGAGGAAACGTGCAGGCTGTTGTTATCTGTATTCAACACAATGTGCTTGTAGGAAACATAAAAAAACATAAGAGCTTTGTGTAACGATCCATGGAAACAGGTCCATCTACAGCCCAGTGTGTTTTATTAGAAACAGAAGCATTGTCCAAACCAGTCTGTCTGATTGGTTCAGGAGCGTCCAATCCCAGCCCATCAGGATGTCACAGTCTTCCAGGTTGTCCCTCAAGTACCTGATCAGATCGTTTGCTCAACTGGAATTTAATACACTTCATATTTGATTTAATAATGTAAGACCTCATGCGACTGAAGGCAACTTTGCTTAATAGAAATATTAATTATAGTATAGTATGGTTTAGCCCAGCCCTGCCCAGTCCAGGACAGCAATGAACAGAGACACAGAGCCGAGGCCGGGCCTGTCTGCTCCCTGCTGTGTGGGTCACAGTGCTGGACTGGAGTGACGTGTGAACTGTGCTGTCCGGTCCGACAACAATTTAACTAGAAGAAACTAAACTGGACAGTGTTTTATATCATTTATTTGTATTTTGTATAAAAAAATGAGTGATTTCTTTACATCAGTAAATATGTGCCTGTGGACAGGGCCTCACTGACTCAGATTAAAAAGACATTCACACAGGAAACAAAATCAGACTAAACCAGCAGAGCAACCAGAACCTACACTCACACCCACACTCACACCCAGCACCCACACTCACACCCATACTCACACCCAGCACCTACACTCACACCCACACTCACACCCACAACCAGCACCCACACCCAGCACCTACACTCACACCCACACTCACACTCACACCCAGCACCTACACTCACACCCACACTGACACTCACACCCAGCACCTACACTCACACCCACACTCACACTCACACCCACACTCACACCCAGCACCTATACTCACACCCACACTGACACTCACACCCAGCACCTACACTCACACCCACACTGACACTCACACCCAGCACCTACACTCACACCCACACTCACACTCACACCCACACCCAGCACCCAGCACCTACACTCACACCCAGCACCTACACTCACACCCACACCCAGCACCTACACTCACACCCACACCCAGCACCTACACTCACACTCACACCCAGCACTTACACTCACACCCACACCCAGCACCTACACTCACACCCACACCCAGCACCCACACCCAGCACCCAGCACCTACACTCACACCCACACCCACACCCAGCACCTACACTCACACCCAGCACCGACACTCACACCCACACTCACACCCAGCACCTACACTCACACCCACACTCACACTCACACCCACACTCACACCCAGCACCCACACCCAGCACCCAGCACCTACACTCACACCCACACTCACACCCAGCACCTACACTCACACCCACACTCACACTCACACCCACACTCACACCCAGCACCCACACCCAGCACCCAGCACCTACACTCACACCCACACTCACACCCAGCACCTACACTCACACCCACACTCACACTCACACCCACACCCAGCACCTACACTCACACCCAGCACCTACACTCACACCCACACCCAGCATCTACACTCAAACCCACACCCAGCACCTACACTCACACTCACACCCAGCACCCACACCCACACCCACCACCTACACTCACACCCACACCCACACCCAGCACCCAGACCCAGCACCTACACTCACACCCACACCCAGCACCTTCACTCACACCCAGCACCTACACTCACACCCACACCCAGCACCTACACTCATACCCACACCCAGCACCTACACTCACACCCACACCCAGCACCTACACTCACACTCACACCAACACCCACACCCACACCCAGCACCTACACTCACACGCACACCCAGCACCTACACTCACACCCAGCACCTACACTCACACTCACAACCAGCACCTACACTCATACCCACACCCAGCACCTACACTCACACTCACACCCATACCCAGCACCTACACTCACACTCACACCCACACCCACACCCAGCACCTACACTCACACTCACACCCACACCCAGCACCCACACCCACACCCAGCACCTACACTCACACTCACACCCACACCCAGCACCTACACTCACACTCACACCCACACCCA
>NC_089855.1:1977500-2112500 GCF_036373705.1 Amia ocellicauda
AATAATAATAATAATAATAATAATAATAATAATAATAATAATAATAATAATGTAAAAATTATACGTAGGGATGATTAAACCCTTCATGCTGTTACTGTTGTTGTCTGAGGCATGATTTTATATTGCAGCACAGTCATGCATTCATCACAATACAATTAGTTATAAGTATATATATATATCATTGTATATGCCATTGTAGTCCCTAATATTCACACAGGTCCTGATACAATGTGATTCTGTGATTAATTGAGCTTCTATACAGTGTTAATTAAACTCTACTCATGTATCAGTTAGTTATGTATTGATCTGGTCCAGCTGAGAGAAACCTGTAAAGTTCCCAGCTGATTGAAAGAGTGCAGACAGAGGGGTGTGAACTATGGACTGCATGGAAATGAGGAAATATCCACAGTGCTTTGTGTGTAATAGATATTCTGTATATATATATGAATGTGAACAGCGCTGGCTTCCATTGGCAGGAACTCGCTCTTTCAGACGGTTCATCGTGTTTCTTGTCGCTGTGTGTTTGAAGGCTGCGCTCTCTCTCCAATAACCCTGTGCTGTGCAATGTGTTCACTGTCATCTGACTACAGTCATGCATGTAGTCACACCTGGATCAAGATCTCTGTTATCAGCTCTAACACTGCATGTGTCTCACACTGCGCTTCAATACACAGTAGTTTCAACAAGAGCTTTATCACAAACAAGTTATTGTGCATCAAAGCTACACAGCAAAACCATCTCTGTCTCTATATCTCTGTCTCTGTGTCTCTCTCTGTCTCGCTATCTGTGTAGCCAATATAAATAATAGTGGTTTTGTATTTAATTGAGAATATAAGTCATGACATGTTGCTCGTGTCGGCCTGATTTCTGCAGCACTATAAACGTCTCGTAACGGTGACAGTGTGGTAGCGATGTCCTTCATTGCTTGTCTTCTACACTTAGGCTACAGCGGGCAGAGCACAGCAGCGGGAGACTGGCAGGGACACACTGTGTTACTCAGAGGTGAGAGCCTGAACTCTGACCTCTGACCCCTAACCCGGGCACAGGGACAGAGAGACACTCTGAGCAGACTGGGAGAACAGCAACACTGAGACATATTATTATTATTATTATTATTATTATTATTATTATTATTATTATTATTATTATTATTATCTCCATTATTATAAGGTTATATATATATATAAATAATAAAAAACACTATTTTAGGGATCTGTCTCAAGTGATTATAAACAAACTATTTACCACTTATTTAAATGCTTGATTGCAACCGTAGTGAGAGAACTTTGACACACATTTGTATTTATAAAACGAGCACGATGCTGCGTCTCATGAAGAGGCTCCTGGTTCTCAGCTTGGCTCCGATGTTTCTCTTCTCTAACATTTCAGTGGGAGCCGCTGTAAGACTGTGATGTATTTTAATCACAGCTGACAAGCATGTAGCTCAGGTATAATCGTGCTTTACAATCAGTCCGAGCGGTGCTCTCACATTCCCAGACAGAACTGTATTCTCCCAGAGAACAAGAGTAAGGATGCGGTGATCACTGCTGCTGTGAATGTAACTCTGCACAGAAACTAATATAGATCTATAACTGTGGACGTGTTCTGTGTTTGTTCTGTTCAATCAGACGCAGTAATAATCACTGCCACTGAAAGGGGCTGTCTCTGCAAATTAAACCTTCCAGAACTCATTCAGTGTCATCAATACATTACATTTAACATTTTAAAAAGCTTTTTTTTAAAGTTCGTAATTGATAATGAACCAATTTAATGCAATAATAATAATAATAATAATAATAATAATAATAATAATATATTATGACTTACTAGAATTAATTATTTACAATTCAATCTGATGATTGTGGTCCTGTTGTTGTTGTTATTATTATTATTATTATTATTATTATTATTATTATTATTATTATTATTATTATTGTATTGTCGTGAAACAGCACTTTTCAGTCTTGTTTAAAATGCAGTTGGTGTGATTTGTGTTTCTGTGAGAGAGAGTCCCGCTGTTTGTGTGATTGCGGCGGCGTCTGTCTGCTGTACGGCTCCACATTGAAATGTATTATTATATAACAATAACATTATATGGAAACTGAAATATAAAAGATTTTCCTGAATAAATTAATAATACAAATATTTTAATTGAATTTTGCAGTCTGTCCCTTGTGTTGGTTATTTTCAAGAAAGGTTTTGTGTCACGCTTTATTGCATTAGATTTATTGCATTTGTTTTATTGCTGGGATCACAGTGAGAGGAGGCTGTTATTTTATTTTGGTTACTAAAGAGAATACTCCAGAATCAATTTTAAATAGATAAATACATACATATATACATACATAAAACAAAGGCACTGCACACAGTGTTGTGTGTGGGTAACACTATTACAGTGTCATTAATAAATCATTATTATAAATGATCAATCATATATTGTAAAAGGTTATTGATCATTTATAAATGGAATTATTAATGCTTCCTAACTGTTTTATAAACTATTTACAGCTCATGTATGAACGACACTGTGATACAAGTGTTGCCTGTGTGCGGATGCTTTCATGTGTGCAGTTATAGCTGAGCACACGTGTACAGAAACACACACTGAACTCAGACACAGCCAGTAGCAGCAGTCAGTTCCTTGTGTGCGACGCAGTGTTGCTGTATTTTCATCTTCAGTGATATATTCCATTCTGGTGACACTTCCGCTTGTGTGGCCCAGTTTAATATTAAATAGATCCGATTGAGAATCAATGAACATTCACCTACTTGAACATTACAGTTCAGTAGAATGTATTTAATATCTAGCTATACTGAAAACTGTCAATGGGAAGGAACACCGTCTGCAGTGGAGGTGTCACAGTTTGTTCCGATCGTCTCTGTAACTCGGCTCACGGGTCTGATATCTGCACTGCAGGGGCTGAGCCGTTCTGTAAGCGGCTGCTGTTTTCACGCTGATGCCGGTTTTAGTATACAGAGATATTACATTAACATTCTCTGAACGTTGTTTAGCAAGTAGTCGATTGTTAATAGGTTATCAATTGATAAACTATACACTGATTAATAGGCCACACAATCTGAAGCGTTACCTATATGTGGCAAGAGCTTTGCTCAAAGCCCGGCGCTGTGTGAGTGCAGAGAGTGGAGAGCAGTCACTCACACCTCAAACGACTGCTTTAAGACATTTGACTACAGGTGTTAAACAACCGTAAACCAGTTCAAACATAAATCAATACAAAATACATTCAAAAAATAAACCAATTGCGCATCACCTTTCTAATTAGTCATGGAAAAGCGGTTCATTTCACTCTGTATTTTGTAGAGACACTGAATGACAAGAACTGATTGATTTCACCCAGTTTGTGTATCATTTCATCAAAGTGTACTTTTAGTTTTAAATGTTCTCACTGGAAATTGAAAGACATCACAACTTCACCTAGTACTGATTTGAGTGACTGATGAAGACAGAAATGTGCCACACAGACACACACTCACACACACACACGCACACTCACTCACACACACAGACACACACTCACACACACATACACACTCACTCTCACACACACACACACACTCACTCTCTCACACACACACACACACACTCACATACACACTCACTCTCACACACACACTCACACACATGCACATACACACTCACTCACACACAGACACACACAGACACACACACACACACACACTCACACACATTCACACTGTTCTGTTTGTCTCCTCGGCTCTGTTGGTTCACAGCTGTATGTGGTAGGCTGTGTTATTTTCCATGGGCAATATCAGTCGTGTTTTACTGTGAGAGGCACCGAGCGGGACAGGAAGGCTGACCTACACACAGCCCTGCTCACCACACGCCCCGTCTCACAAGAAACCACTGCACACACTCTCACAGCAACACCCAGCAGCAGCACAAACAGAGCTGCTCCCGGACGCAGGGCTGCACCCCAACACCACGGCCGCACGGCCATCTTTACAGCACAGTGCAGTGAACGGCAACATAAGACCTTTTATTTGTCTGTTTTGTATTGGACAATGTAACATTGCTCAAATCTTATATGACCACAACACCAGTCTAAAACAGTTTGTAGATAATTAAAGGAAATTAAAGTATGATTTAAAACAAACTAAAGAAAGCAGTTTCATGAAGTGTCCTATTTAAAGGATTTACTTCACAGGATTTGCTTCTTGCTATTTTTGAGTTTCTATCTTTGAGCTGCTGTACATGTAGTGCAGTTTGACACCCTGCACGGTGTCTCTGGTGTGAGTCTGCACTTCAGCTGAGCCCTGGAGCCGCGTGTGTCAGAGGTGAGAGCAGCGTCGGTTTGGCCGAGAGAGCCGAGGCCCTTTGTGAAAGAAGCCCCAGTGTGGTCCTCTTTTGTTTTTCTCATCATTAGTGCTTGTTTTGTTGGGTTGTTTGTTGGTCACACATATTTGTGGCACACGCTCGTGTATATTTAGACGCTGTGTTCGTGTCATCGATAAGGTCGAGGCTGAAGAGTACGTTTCCTGAAAAACCCACAATTTGTTCTCAATGTGAAGCACAAACATCCTGTGGAAACAATAATAGCCCCCCAGGCGGCAGTGGAGGAGGGGGCTGAGAGCGGGTGGTCTGGCTGCAGCTCTGCTTGCGCTGAGTACAGACCGCAGCCCCCGCCCTCACCGGCACATGCACTCACACACACAGACACACGCACACGCACACGCATGTGCTGCAGCTCCCGGAGTCTGAGCCAGCGTGAAGCCCTCCTGCACATCTCTGTGGCTGCAGCCCCACCAGGTGGCAGAGCGGGTGAACTGACTGCCCCGGAGGATTGTGTGAAGTGAGGGATGTCCTCACAGCGGCTCCCCAATAAATCTCACAGAGTTCACCGAGCCTGAGCGGACAAAGCCTTCTGTTCATATTTGTTTATTTGTCCTATTTTGTATTAGTATTTTGCGTGTGGACATGTTTGCTTGTTTTCTCTGTTGATGTGTTGGAGGTTCAGTGAACTATATCAACTGAAGACTCTGGTACTCAGTAACACCGCAGCCATCAATACTGCTGGAGACGGGAGGTCCTCTGTGCAAAATCAGAGCTGGGTTTCACAAAGGGATCAATTCTTTTACTATGAAAGTTTTAATAAATACTTTAAAATAGTCCATTGTGACTCCTCACATGTGACTGCTCTGTAATGAACTCAGCTCTGAGCAACAACACAGACAATGACACACATCTGCAGCGCCAAGTGTTTAGAGACGACCGATTCTCTCACACTGCTGAACTTCAAATGGGACATTGAGATCGTGTCCTGTTTGATATTTATTTTAAAACACTGAAACTCAAAGTGATTATTATAAGAGGATGTTGGTTTTATTTTGGGAAATATTTGTGAGAAAAAAGGGTGAAATTGAGCCGCCACTCTTCAGACTCACACTGAGACACAACTGAGGGAGCGTCTCACTTCTAACCCACTGTGGGTATCGGAGACCAATTGTGTCTTTGTTGTTTTTATGCCTTTATAAAATGATATCTAATCATCTATTGGTCATAACTATATATGCTTTAATTAATCAGCAGCTCAGAGGAATGTGTCTCAGTCTCTCTTCTCTCACTCCTCAGGGCTTTTCAGCTGATAATGAGAGAGAGACAGAGACACAGAGAAAGCTTGAGAGAGAGAGAGAGAGAGAGAGAGAGGTGTATCTATCTATCTATCGGTGTGTCTGTGTGTCGAGGTTTGTGTGGAGGCTGTGGTTGGAGCTGCGGGGGTGGGTTGCTGGGGACGGGGGTGGTGGACCCCTTTGGGCTGCGGCTGCGCAGACTCTCGCTGTCTCACCCTGATGTGGAGAGAGAGCCCTGCAATCCTGCCTGGCAGTGCGGCGACTGTGAGCAGTGGAGGTGCAATGCGCCCGTCTGCAGGAGGAACCTGCTGTGCAGCAGCTCTCACCATTAGACTGTGACTCACGTTGTTTATCAGTGTGGTCCCTCAGCAGCAGCATATTCACCATAGAGTCCCCACTCGTGGGTGCAGAACGACACGGGTCCCACTTATATGACACAGGATGACACAGGATGAGAGTAACTGGAGTTATAAGTCAATAGTTTAACTGCCAAATATTAAATTAAATGTATACTTAAATGTTTGTTTGTATATGATATGTGTCTCTGTGCAGGTCCCTGTGCCTGTGGGGCAGGTAATGCCTGTGGGGCAGGTAATGCCTGTGGGGCAGGTAATGCCTGTGGGGCAGGTATTGCATGTGGGGCAGGTAATGTCTGTGGGGCAGGTAATACAATTATCAGCCTTAGTTATATATATTTGTAATATTTTGAGGATTTCAATTTTGCCTTTCACATTTAAGCTTTGTCAGTGTTACCTTAATCTTAACTGCTGTTTAACCACCTTAACCTAATTTAGACATGTTTAATATTTCAAGGTTGGTACTTTTTATTCCTGTAAAAATAATAAAACACTTTCTAATCTTTTTATGCGTCCTTTTTTGTTAAAATTGTGAAATATGTTTTCAAAAATACACATTTAAAGTGCTGTTATACGTTAAAATAGTGCTTCATGTTAGTTTAGGGGTTGCAAAATGACCTTCTCACAGCTCCTTTCTTGCACAACATGAGGGAACAAAACACAGCTTTCACACAACCGCTACTAGGAAACTACACAACTGTACTCAGTTGTTCATTTGGGTTATGATTTTTACATTTTTCTCCATGACTTATTCACTCATTCATTGATTCTGTTGTTGCTTTGTTCATTATTCTGAAATCTATTAGATGTCTGAAAAATGGTTTCCTTTTTAACACATCTTTCGTGAGAGTAGTGCCTACTGTCAAGTAAACATTAAACCTCACTCGTACGCACTACAACATTATGTATATGCAGCCTATATCATATATAAGGGGCGTGTTGCCATGCATGATACATTTGGCATCAGTTTAAAGTTTTACATGCAAGAGAAAAGGTGGGCTGTGTTCCTTTCAATTTCAAAAATGGAACATGCATGCTACTAACTACGTTTCGTATGTATGTATGTATGTATGCATGTATGTATGTATTGCCATTAAGTCAAAAAAGACTGTTAGGAACTTGTTCTGGTGCAGACACATACAACCATGAATAAAACAGACATTATTGACTGTGCGCTGGAATGCCGCGGTCTAGTCGCTGTCCCCTGAAATCGTGCTGTGCGTGGAGTTAACGCCATATTGTTCTATGTGTTATTTTGCGCGTTGCAAACCTGTTTTTTGTGCGGCGCACAGATACGAATAGAGCAGGAATCATCTCAGCCACTCCCCAGATTTTTCTAGCCCTCTGTCTTTCCTCCATGCATTGTCTTCAAAAACACTCTTGTCTGTGTCACGTTTGCCTCGGGGGCTCGGGAACAGGGGACCCAAGTGCAGTGCTGGATCGCGGGATGGTCGGACAAGCGTGGGTCAGGAAACGGCAATGCAGGGCAAACAAGGGCTGGGCGAAGACGTGGTCGTGGGAACAGGCGATGGTCGTGGGAACAGGCGATGGTCGTGGGAAACAGGCGACGGTCGTGGGAAACAGGCGACGGTCGTGGGAAACAGGGCTCGGCATTGCAGTTAGGACTGGCAAGACTTCGCCCCGACTGAGGGAAGTGAGGGGATTATAAAGGGAAGCAGGAACCAGGCTTGGGAGGTGCAGGACGAATAGGAACAGAGGGATAGAACAGGAGAGCACATGGGTGACCGGAATGATAATAGAGTGACGAGAGCAGAGAGAAGGCAGGGAAATGGCGGCCCCTAGTGGGGATAGAGCGGGAGTGCTAGGAGACCATGACAGTCTGCAACAGCTGCAAGTCTTTTTAGCCAGTACATCACTAATCATATACATTGCAAAATAACAACATTATGCGAATATATATAAAACAATATATAAATCTATATGCATGAGGTCTTGTGTACAGGGTCACTGTATAGTGTCCATTGTGAAATTAGTCACACAAGTGCTTAACACTAGGACTGCCATTCAACAGTAAATATCTCTGCGTATGTGAATTTCTCCCGCATATCCGTTCTTATATGATACTAAATATTTGAATTATATACACATACAGCATTTAAGATGTAAATAGCGGTAGGCTATACTGAATATAATATTATTATTTTTGTCATTTAGCTGACACTCTTATCCAGGGCAACTAACATTTGCACCCATTTATACCGCTGGGCATTTTACTGGAGCAATCTAAGTGAAGTACCTGCTCAAGGGGACAACAGCACCGCCCCACCCGGGATTCAAACCCACAACCTTCCAGTTATGAGTGCAGAGCCCTAACCAATGCTGCTCATTGTGAAAGAGTTATAATTTATAATTGCTGAAGACACGTGATTTTCAAAACATCATATATTCATATTGTAGCGTTTCGAGTGCGCTGACTAATGACCTTCCCTGAATTATAACAAAAATAACGACAAGGTGATCTGCCAAATAAGAGGTAGGATTTATTTTTCCTGTCTCTACACACCACGGGCTTTATTAGCCAAGCCCACGCCAAAACAATCAACCCACAAGACCTACACGTTCACTATTTCCCTGGGTCTCAATACCAGCCAACTTGCTCTGGTTGCTAATGCAAATTATTTGTACAACTTCTGCTCAATCAACACCCTCTCAGTACAGCGTCTTCTTCACCAACCCCCCCACCCGTAATCACTAACCCCTCCCACGTGATTCCCTCCCTCCAATCCTTGTGTCTCCTGGCCTGACCCCTGACCCCTGACCCCACCAAAACATAGTCTTTGAGATGTCTATATATAGCATTGTAACTGAACCGCTTAGTAGCCAATCAAATGACAGTCTAATGTGCTCAGTCCTTTCATCTATAGATTTGTAATCTTCAGTTCAGACAGAACACTTCATTGAGAAGAACAAATAGAGAAGACAAACTCTAACAGAGTACAATGAACATAATCTTATTTCTCCTTTCATTTTGCTCTAAAGCAGGTAAGGCTTAGTGTTGTTCACAAATCTGTATGACAGTCCTTAGAGAAACAACACATTTCAAAAACATTATAGCATTTAATAGCAAGAAACTACTTTTCATTAGTATACATTTAATGTCTGTTGGAAAAATTAAAACTAAATCTGTAAAATAAATTATAATCAATTAGATGTTTTGGATATATATATATATAACATGTACTGATCTATTCTTACAATATGCTCTTTCAGTTGCTTTGTTTATTGATGGTCGTTGAGATGCAGTATTTGAGAGCAGGAGGTCGTGTTCAGATGGAGCTGTATGTCGTCCTCCCTGCCCGACTCCCTGTGTTTTCCAGGTCTGCTTCTCTGTCAGCTGTTTGCTCAGTCCCCTTCCTCGGTGACAGTGGAGCTCGGAGGTTCAGTTACCCTGAGCTGCAGCGTTTCCAAGAGTTACTCAAGTAATTTCTTGGTCTGGATCAAGCAACCATTGGGGAAACTCTCAATATCTATAGCATCGTTTCAACATAATGAGGCTTCATTCCAGTTTGAGTTTTACAACAACAAGCGCTTTGCAATAGATAGAAGAGGTGATTATTTTAATCTCAACATTTCCAACATTGAAGCGTCAGACGTTGCCAGATACTACTGTGGAGGAATCAGGGACACAACAGTGAGATTCGGATCTGGAACTTCAATACGACTGAAAGGTAAGTCCAGCAATTCTCTTATCAGGGGTTTTTATCTTACATTTTATTTCCCCTCATGCTAAATGTGAAGTTACAATGGATACTGGTTTTCCATTAAATTACAATGCTGTGTTGCGAGCGGCATCATCTCTAAAAGGCCGTCCGCTCACAATATCATAAAGAAAGGTATTACAGGATTGTCCAAATATTCTCCCTATAAAAGCATTGTTTGCGTTTGGCTGTGTGTCACTAGATGCAGCGCTGGAGGCAGATTGAGTTGCCTGCTGCAGTACAGATCTCTCACCCGTGTGTTTCTGTCAAAAAGACTAGGATCTCATTTCACAATTCATAAATACATGCAAAGAACAAAACTCAAAGCTGCAGTGCTTCTCATGATGCAAAAACTAATGTATTGAGTAATATAATAATAATAATAATAATAATAATAATATACTCTCATTAATAAATATATAACGTAAATGCCTTATAGATATTCTTCATAAATGCTACAATAACAATACTAAAATTAGCTCCATGTCTTAAAATAATTAATAATAAAAATAACTAAACAAATACAAGATACAAATATAGTTTAAGTGGCGGAAAGAGCTGACAAAGCCAGAAAAGATGAGACGTGTTTAGGTAAGTTTATATAGGAATTCTGTTTATAAACAGAAATTGGGCAAATAATTGATAAAACAGCTACGTCAGGATGTAAAGATTCAGATTACTTTATATAACACAATCTCAACTGTATATTAACCCTTACACTACTGATCCAGGCTGCAATGTGTTACTGTAAACCATACTGTCACTCTCTCAGGCTCAGGGTCCGTCAGCAGGAGAGTGGAGCAGCAGCCGGCGTCTGTCCCCGTCCAGCCAGGAGACAGTGTGACTCTGCAGTGTACAATACACACTGAGACCTGTGCAGGAGAGCACAGTGTTCATTGGTTCAGGCATGGCTCAGGAGAAGCCCTTCCAGGACTCATTTACACCCATGGGAACAGGAGTGATCCGTGTGAGAGCAGCTCTGAGCCTGGGCTTCCTGCACAGGGCTGTGTCTATGAGCTCCCCAAGAGGAACCTCCGCTCCTCTGACGCTGGGACTTACTACTGTGCTGTGGCCACATGTGGGCAGATCCTGTTTGGCAACGGGACACGGCTGGACATTGCAGGTAAAAAAATATATATTATGTTAATAATACCTGTGCATATCTTGATCAGAGGGGAGATGGAAAACTCTATATTAGTACTAGATGTAAAAATAAATTAACAAATAATAATGAACATAATCTTAATTAGACCTTTCTAACATTCCCTACCTTTGCTGTGACTAATAAACGTGAATAAAACCTGCTTCATGTCTGCACTGTGTCAGTCGCTTTGATTAATCTGGGTATAGCAATGAAATCAGAGCCCAAACGTTGAACTGCTTCTTTCCAAGACCTGCTTAGCCATCAGACTGTGAACACTGTGCTCATTGCAGGAGGACATCACTCAAACATGGAAACAGGTGATCTGTAACTTGTGTTTCTGTCATTTTCTTAACTATCACAATCTTCTTCTTGGTCAACAACATTTCCTGAGGTAAAATTGTTTAGTCAACTATGTCAAATGTGTAGATATGAATATAAATATTGTGTTCATTTGAAATGTGCTCCTCAATGGCAGGCAACAACAGTCCGCCTGACATGCATGTGTGACAGTTTAAGTTCCTGTTCCTTTCATTCGCCGGAGAAGAGGGCCTTAAATAAACCACACTCGCAGTCTGGAGAAATAGTTATGCTGGGAAATAATAATAGATACAGGGTTCAGGGAAATGTTCCTCACTCAGCAAAACCACAGCAGCGAGACTAAACTGCTGCCAACTTACACTGTGATCGTATAGTGATATTGTGATATATTCAACAGCTCCTTAGAAACAGTCATCCCTCATAAAACAGGGCACAACCTGTATTAACACTAAATAAATACTCCCAAGAGAGCAATTCAGATTGAAATAAAATGTTCCTCCACCCAATACACTTCAGCTGAGCAAAGGGAAACAATGCCCGCTGACGGAGCTGCATGACCTTCTCACAGAGAAACGCACAATACACACGTAGAAAATACATGTGCATACCTGGGGAAATAATACTATGTACAGGGTTCAGGGAGACGTTCCTCACCCGGCAAACCACTGCACAAACAGGCAGAAATGCAGAGTTAATCATCTGTCTCTTAAAACACCAGAGCTTACACGTGAGTTTTTAAATAGGCCTACACCTCGTGGCTGAAAAATAATAAAACAAAATGAACCTGTATAATGCGGTATTTTGTGCATCCTACACAGTTACGAAGGTGCACACTGAATTAATACATCAATTGGGGCATTATTGACTCAATCAATCAAGTTTGCATATATTATTAATCAAAATAAGGGCCGTCTTACCAGCAGCGAGACTCCATTAAACTGCTGCGGACTCAGCGAAGCAACACAAAATGGATGAAGGAAAGGAATGTAACCCTTTAAATGCCAGGTTGCAATTAGTAACTTTTAACCAGTGATTTCAGCATTAATTTAATAGTAACAAGACAAAATTAACTCCGTTACACATGCTGTTCTCAAATTAAATTGTTTCCTTTTGTGCCTACCTGTAAATGATCTGAATCAATACATTTTAGCCGGACACATACTTTGAACTGAATGCATTTGTCTCTCTCTCTCACACACTGACTAGGAAGAGTGAACCAATGTTTGTGTAAAGCATTAAGTGTAAGACACAGACTTTGGTAATGTGACCTTATAAACGAGTGGAATTAGTGATTCAGGTCTTTGTTTAAACAGAACCAGGCAATAAACACTGGACAAGGCACACATAAGCACTACTACACACTGTGTAGCTTACTGGTGACGTGTGTGTTAAGTATGTAACTGATGCTTCATTGAGTTCATGCTGACAATAACGGGGCTGCTGTCCTCTGGAGCTGTAGAGCCCTGTGCCCTCAGATCAGTGTGCTGCTATGGCTCTCCATCCTGAGGAGCGCAGGGTGCAGCTCTGAGTGATGATCATTTCCACAGCAGTGACTGCATCGCTGTCTCATCAGGTGACCAGGCGGAGACACTGGAGCCACTGGAGCGGCCCTGTGCCGCCCAGCTGAGTGTGCTGGCGTGGCTCTCCGTGTCGAGGACGGCAGCGCTGCTGCTCTGTGTGGCCCTGCTGGCTGTGATCTACTGCAGAGGACATGAGCGCTGAGGGCTGATCTGATCTGGGACCCGGAGGAAATACAGGGGCCCCGAACACCAGGGGCCGAACAGAGCCACTGGACCTGCACCTGCACACGCATCCCTCTTCTGTTACATTGACATATACTGTTCACACACTTGTCTTTTAAACGTATTTATATCATATATAATGAGTAAAGCTGGATGTATTTTTATTTCAGGTCGAAATGGTTTCCTTTATTGCAGGCTTTGTTTTAATCTTTTTACACTTAATAAAATGAACCATTGAAAACAAACTCCTGACACAGTGTGACTGGCACTGCGCTGCCTGTGTGAATGAGGAGATGAGTGCTGGAGTCAGTCCGTCAGTCCTGGGACCCAGGCTGGGTGAGTCACAGTGCTCTGGGCTGAGGAGAAAGGGAGGACGAGCCTTCTTCACCTCTGTGCACAACATGTCCAACCACACAGCCTGCACTCTATCCTGAAGCCCTGCAGACTCTGCTCCTTCCTCACACCCCGGGCTGTGGCGCTGTGTGGCTCACATCTCCTCACTGCAGAGTCCAGGCCGCACAGTGAGAACGCACTCTGCTCTCATGAGCCGCAGGATTGGTCTCATTGTCATTGCACTGGCATTTTATAAAGTCTGCTTCTTCCTTTAATGACATGATACTGAAATGAATAAGAGTGTCATTGTTAGTGCTTTACACTGACGTTAGTCCACTATAGTCAGTGTGTGAGAGAGTGTGTGACACAGACCCAGAGCCGCGTTACTTCCTGTGTCTGTACTGAGAGAGTGAAGGACTTGAGCTGCATGATGTGTGAGCAGCTCCAGTGTAACATTTTCCTTTAACACATTTGAACCTCTTTCTCTTCAAAGACACTCATGTGATGTTTTTAACTGACAGCTGTAGCAACACAGGCCCTCATTTCCTTCATGACATGTTATTAGTGCTGCGTTATTTATTTGTACTGTATTGTTGATGAACATGGACGACAAACCTCAGCAGCAGACTCAGTGCTTCAGGATGACTGTCTTCAGGTCACACAGCGTCACTCTTTATTGTGTTTATAGGTGCAGGACAGTGAATACGAACATATTTGTATTAATAGTTAATATTTATTATAAATAGCACACACAGTGGGGCAGTACTAAGAAGGTGAACAGTTGCAAATGTCCACACATGTAGGAACACACTGTGGCCACTTGTTACAAGTTCATTATCATTAAGATATAAAATAGTTAATTGACTGTGTCTGATGCAGGACCTGGTCTGGCCGGCCTGTCTCACAGTCACTGCAGGGTTTAACCCCCAGGGCGCTCAGTCCCATTGCTGAGCTCTGACATCAGCATACAGCACATGTGGGTCCGTCTCTCGCCTCCTTCTCCCAGGATGCACTGCTCTGTTGGCAGTGAACTTCAGGGCAGCGTAATTCATCAGCTCTGTGTCCTGATTGTGTGGACAAAATATGTCAGATTGAAGCAAATTTCTAAAGAATTTAAATACACACCAGGTATCTGTAAAATGAAATGTATAAAGTACTGTGGATTGAAATTAAAAGGGCCAAATTTACTCAGTAACCGACAGACTACAGCAAGTGTTAAATCAGCAAAATAACGGCACTGGAAAGCAGTAAACTATGTTGCCGATTCAACACTTGCCGTGATTTATGCCACTTAAAACATTTCTTCCCAGTCGAGTCTCATGCTGAAAAGAGAGGCGAGTGATGGGTAATTTGCCGCAGGTGTAATGGACGTTGATCATGAAAGTGTCATTAGAAGAGAGGAGCTGTGAGCACGTTGCACGGATTGAGGCTCCACTCAGAGATGAGGCGTGTGAGGTGGGTATCACATGACATGAAGGTTATATAGGCAGTGGATTCACTTTTAAAGCCAAAGATGACAGATACAAAAAGTGTTTCCTCTCTCTCTCTCTCTCTCTCTCTCCCCCCCACAAAAACTCAAGGACAACCGTACTGATACTGGTACAGTTAACACTACATATAATTTAAATTCACTAGTATATTTTTATATTAAGAATGTTATTACTATTATTATATACCTAGCTTTATAATTGTTATTTTTTTAATTTCTATTAACAAATTCAATGGCTGTTCTTACACCTGATGGACGAGTGATCACTGGAAATATTATGGCTAGGGATGATGCCCCTTGTCATACTGCCTTAGTGCCTTTATTACGTAAATGACAATGCCACTGTTTAAGAAAATATACACTTTTGTAATGCATACAAAATAGAAAAATCAGTTTATGTATAAATACTCTACAAGTCATGTTTTTTGTTGAATGTCCAATTGTGCAAGTAAACTGGTATCTTAAATCTGTTAATTATAATTAACAGATTAACAGTAAATTAAATTAACAGATTAACATTCTACTAAGAAATTACTTAATTGAATGGAACTGCTTTGATTTTGGATTCTTAAACCAACTGTGAGTAAGTCTTCCTAAAAGCGTGAATTGTGCAGCTAAAAGTTTGGATTAAAAATCTTTAAGTGTGGATTATGTAGCTAAAGGCTCAGATTATGTAGCTAAAAGTGTGGATTATGTCATCAATGCATGTGTCCACACTCCCCCTCGTAATCAGCGAAGCCACTCAGACTCTTTAGTTTGTGGATTCGTAAATAAAATCAACTGAAAGATCAAAGGAATAGAAACGTTTAATCAGAAAATATACAATGAAAGACAGCCGGAGACAATTGCATATTGAAATGGACCCTGAACAATATGACAATATCAACTGTCAGTTTTCAGCTTGCAGTGACAGAAGCAGTGCCCCGGGCCCCGGGCCTTCGCACAACAGCTGCAGGATGCCTGTCACCGGTGGCTCAAACCAGACAAGCACTCGGACCTGGTGGTCATGGAGCAGTTCCTTGGCTGTCTGCCATGTTCCTCTGCAGAGAGGGTGAAGTCTCACCAGCCCAAAGACCTGGAGGAGGCCACCAGGCTCGCGGAGATCCACCTGGCTGCACGGGACGATTTCACCTCCCGACGCCCGGGGGCGGACGCTTCCCCATCAGTTCCCAAGACCCTCTCCGGCCCGACTCGCCCAGAGACGGACGTGGCACCGGAGACACCAGCACCAAAACTTGCCCCTCCCCAACCCGTTTTTCCTTCCCCCACTGTCCGTCCCAGAACGAAACCCATCCCCTCGGCACCCTCTTTTTCCTCTCCCCCAGCAGTGTGCGGCCCCCAGGAACAGCCACGGTGACGTGTTGGCATTGCGGACAACCTGGACACCGTCTGGCCGAGTGTCCACTAATGGAGGTGGATTACTCCACTGTATGTGCTACTCGCCCTGGTTCAGCAAGAGACTTCACAGTACCGGTAAGAATGGGGGGACGTGAAGTCAAGGCCCTCCTGGACTCGGGCTTTTGCAAGACGCTGGTCCAGGATGGCCTGGCTCCCTGGGGCACTAAAGTAGCTATACGGTGTATTCACGGGGACATGCACTGTTACCCCATGGCCCAGGTGAATATAATGATTGGTGGGGAAACTTATAAGATGAATGTGGGACTCGCCCCTCGTTTGCCATTCCCGGTGGTCCTAGGGTGGGATTGGTCTAAATTTCTGTCCAATATCAAAGATCCTAGGCTCTCGTTATCTGATTTGGCTGGGGCACGCGTGAGACGTGGCTCTGGGGGCCGATCGCCCTTAGTGGCTGCCGGCGATGAGGATAGCTTTTCCTCCGACCCCAGTCACGCAGCAGCTGACAATACTCTGTCGGACCCGGGGGAGGGAACGAGTTCTGATTCGCCAGCTCTCCCCTTCCTCCACCAGGAGGGCCGATACCTCTGGCGCAGCTCCGGATCCCATCTTCTCCCGGGTTTCCGATTTCGCTCTGGACCAGTCCCGCGATGATGCCCTGGGTCGGTTATATGACCAGGTCGCAGTTGTGGACGGTCGCATAGTGAATGCACAGAGGGCGCGCTCGGGGGGGACCCGGTCACAAAACAATTACTGGTACCACGTTTGCACAGGCGCTTTGTGTTTCTCTCTGCACACAAAGTACCTATGGCGCTTCACCTGTGTCGTCACAAGACCTTAAGCCGGATAACGGACCGATTCTTCTGGCCAGGCATCAAAAAGGAGGTAGAAAGGTGGTGTGCTGCCTGTCCAGAGTGCCAGAAGACCAATGCCAGTGCAGTAATGCTGCCTCTCATGGAGATACCATTTGAGCGCATTGGGATGGATTTTATCGGTCCGTTAGAGAAAAGCTCCGTGGGGTATCGATTTGTGCTGGTCATAGTGGATTATGCCACTCGGTACCCGGAGGCGATTCCTCTACGGACAATGTCAGCGACTAGGATCGCCGAGGAGCTGTTTAAGGTCTTCACTCGGGTGGGGATCCCAAAGGAAATCTTGACAGATATGGGCACTCCCTTCATGTCACACGTGATGCGAGACCTCTGTAGGCTGCTGGGGATAAAGTCCATCAGGACCTCTGTAAGATATTATTTGTTAGAATGTATTTTTCTATGGGAAATTCTATACCATCTGGTTTGGTATAGGAAACAGACTTCCTCCCTTTTATCTGGTAGCCACTGGTAACCCCTGGTAACCTTATCTGTATGTCCAGAAGACCAAAAGGGACCTGTCCTCTTATTGGCTCCTAGCCAAAATCAAAATGACCCCCACTTCTAAATTACTTTAGCATAAGGCACCTAAGTCATGGTGGTGGCAAAATGCTATTGGTTGGAAGGAAACCTTATAAAAGGGAAAACAAAGAGAATTTGAGTTCTCTTAACTTCTTCATTCTGCAACGAGACACAAGAGAGGGCTGGAGGGAGACAGAGAGAGACACACCGCTTCCTGCCTGACCAGACTGGACTATAAGCTGTACTGTGAGGAGAAAGAAGAAAATGGGTATTATCTGTTTCTTACTGTAATCCAGCAGAAGCTTAATATTACTTATTTTCAGTAATATAATTGAATGATATTAGTTTCCTATTTTTGTCACAAATAAATGATTATTGCACATCTGTGACTTGACCGCATCTTCTCTTAAAAGAGAAACCAATTGACCTATGAGTTTTCAGTTCAACTATTTATGTAGATTGACTGAAAAACCAAGCATATCAAATTCTCTTACACTGTGTTAGCTAGCCCTAGATCTGCCTCCATCCTTGTCATTTTCATTGTGAAAACTCCTTTCAAGATGCATGTTGAATCTGCAATCCCTGCAAGTTTCAAATTCCTGTTATGTATCTATCCAGGTATTTATTTTTCTTTTAATTACATTGTAATAGTGTGTATTGGCATTGGCATAATATTGCCTGAGAGTTTTAATGATTACTATATAGCATAAAGATACGGGTGACAAATTAAAAACCTGAATAAATGAGTGGAGGAACAGATGCCTCCAAACAGGTGTACTGAATGATACAATTAAGCAATTACCATCCCATCATGCTCTGTGGCATGTATACAAATGCTGAGCAGCCCAGTTGACCTCGATTTGGGGTCAAGATGGCAAGAGGAAAGGATCTAATTGACTTTGAAAGAGGGGTCATTATTGGAGCATGAAAGACAGGAGCTTCAGTCCCAGACGCTCAACTGGCTCGTGTTTCAATAGGAACAGTGACTGAAGTTACATCTGCATTTAGATCTTTGGGAAAGACGTCAGTCAATAGGGTTTGAAATTGTGGTCGAAAGCGCACATTCAATGGCTGTGATGCTCGTGCATTACTGTGATATGTAAGGAACAACAGAAGAGCAACTCTTCCCCAGGTGACTGAGAATGTCAATGCAGTAAATGATCAGACTGTGTCAGCAAGAACAGTCCATGGAGAACGACACAGAGAGGGGTATTAAAGTTGGGCTGCAGTGCATAAACCCCTCAATACAAGACAACTGCACATCTGAGAGTTTATACAAACCAGTTCAAATCATGAGTGATCACCTATATCCAATGGCAGGGATAGCGAACCTATAGCACGTGTGCCCAGAGTGGCACGCAGAGCCGTATAGGTGGGCACGCCAAGTGAGCTGAAACTGATTGGCACAGTCAGTATATTTGTCAGTGACAGCACCACCCCCAAGTCATTGAGCAGCGCTCATGTTATTTTCTGAATATTTATGTTTTAGGTTGGGTTCTTGCGCGCAGATTTTCCAGTTATTCAGATTGATACCACTGCCTTATTTTGTCTTAAAACATAAGTGCCACACGATGTACATTAATCTACCAGTTTTTGTTATTTTACAAAATGTAAAAGCAGTAGATATTAAGTAAATATACGTTGAAAACAACGAGGGTCCATTGGTAATGATTGAGTGCCAGTGCAAACAAAACACAAAACAATATGAAGGGTTACTAATGCAGCCAAATGAACAGACTTCTACTTCGTGTGTGTAATGGCAGGGCAGATGGAGAACCTGTGGGACTTTGTTTTGGGGGTAGATTGTGCTTTTAATGGGGTTTTTAATTAACTTTAGCATTATAATCATCAAACTTAATGCGTGATGAAATGTGATTCATGCATTTTACTGCACTGTAGCAATACTGCAACATTGAAATGATGTATTGATTGCATGATGCACTTATTCTTTATTCTGTAATATTGTGACGTGCTTTGGCATGGTGTTCCACTATATACAATTAAGATTGATTGATCTAATTTTAATGAGGATTAAAGATTCTCAATGTCCAAAATAAAATGGACATGTTCCAAAACAGACTGAGCTAGTGGTGTGCTATTACTATTGATTTTTATAATTATAAATTAACAATAATCTGCGAGCAAAAATGGAACCTGCATATTTATAATCTTTTTTGGGAAGAATATGTGCCTCGCTTCATTCAGCTTCATAACCTGCAGCTGCACTTGCTCTCCAGACTACAGAGGGATACGGGAATGGGGTTCAAGTTGGAGGGAGAAGTTGGCAGTGGATGCAGGATGGGATTTATCTGTCCATAGTTTTAAGATTTTTCCGTATTGCAGTTTGTTTTGTTGTAATGTTTGCTTAATAACTTAATTACAAATATATATATATATATATATATATATATATATATATATATACATACACATATAGGGTAATAAAAATGCAGTTTAGCCCCTGTATAAACTTTTATATCCCTAATTTATCATTGGTACCCTTTGGCACTTGCAAAGTATACAAACCAGAGTTTGGGCAAAAAGGTTCGCCATCCCTGTCCTATGGTGACACATTTCTCTCCTGATGGGAGTGGTCTCTTCCAGGATGACAATGCCCCCCATCCACAGGGCACAAGGGTCACTGAATGTTGTGATGAGTATGAAAATGATGTGACTCATATGCTATGGCCTTCGCAGTCACCAGATCTCAACCCAATTGAACACCTATGGGAGATTGTGGACCGACATATTAGACAGCGCTCTCCACCACCATCATCAAAACCCCAAATGAGGGAATATCTTTTGGAAGAATGATGTTCCATCCCTCCAGTAGAGTCCAGAGACTCGTAAAATCTGTGCCAAGAGCTTTGAAGCCGTTCTGGTGCCCAACACCTTACTGACAAACTTTATGTTGGTCATACTTTACAATAAGTACCCCTTATCAGACAATACTGATATGTTTGTTAACATGAACAAACCAGTAACTAATGCATCAACAAGTCATGAATTAATGTTATGGTTAGTCTTTCTTCATGTCTGAATATTCAGAGGCAGTAACTAACGTGAACAAATGACTTAGATAACATGAATAAACATGAGTCATTATAAAACTCCAGCTCTCTGGCTGTTACTGTGCTTAATCCGCATTCAAGCAGTAAATTATCCAGTCAGACCCAATAAGGCAAACAACCAATTATTTTAAACAACGACCAGGAAGGAAATAGTTTGGAGTTTTGGAACGTTATGCAAATTCGATCGGCTGCAATATCTTCATCGTCAAACAGTGGAATATAAGTTATATATACTGTTTTATATATTTACATGAATAACTACTGGCATTAAAAACCATACGTATTGCATTTCCATTGTATTTGCGTTCCAATGTACATTTGTATTACATAAAACGTGATATATAGCATAGCCTATATCAATATATATATATATATAAATATATATATACCTAAAAATATATTATTAGTTTTAATAAAACCCTTATTGCATGATCATTGAATAAATTGCTTATTATTATTATTATTATTATTATTATTATTATTATTATTATTATTATTATTATTATTATTGTGTTCTGTAGGTTTATGAAGCTTTCTATTTCCAGCAGAAAACATTGCACACCTAAACATGGGACTAGGTTGCGTTATTTATACCAGTATAGGTAAATGAATTAAATATAAATTAAATGTTAAAAACACTGCCTAATAATCATTTGCAAACCATTGTTTCCACTTTACCACAGGTACACCAAAATGTGTTAACAAGATTCTATTGATGTTAAGTAATGCATGAGAAGCACTAGTAATGCATTGGTAAGTCATGAACAGTTTCCACAGAAACAAAAAAACATTTTTTTGAGTTGTTAATTATGTATTGTAAGTCACCCTGGATAAGGGTGCCTGCCAATAAATAAATACATAAATAAATAATTAAATAAATAAATAATAAAACTTATAAAGAGGGTTCATAACTAAATTTTCGACCTTACAATTTTTTCCAAAATTGCATCTTACAAACATTTTCGTCGAAACACATACTGTGTTTCCATTACAAATGTGACATGTGCTTTAGATAATTTTAACATTTTATAGGGTGGAATTGACGTTTTGACTTAAAATCACAATTAATATTCGTTGTTTTTTTTAAGAAAAGTTTACAAACGAGAGGAGCCCATTCACCCCATCGTGCTCGTTTGGTGTCCATTAATAACTAAGTGATCAAGGATCCTATCCAGTCTGTTTTTGAATGTTCCCAAATTGTCTCTTCAGCCACATCGCTGGGGAGTTTGTTCAGATTGTGACGCCTCTCTGTGTGAAGAAGTGTCTCCTGTTTTCTGTCTTGAATGCCTTGAAGCCCAATTTCCATTTGTGTCCCCGGGTGCGTGTGTCCCTGCTGATCTGGAAAAGCTCCTCTGGTTTGATGTGGTCGATGCCTTTCATGATTTTGAAGACTTGGATCAAGTCCCCACGTAGTCTCCTCTGTTCCAGGGTGAAGAGGTTCAGTTCCTCAGTCTCTCAGTAGGACATTCCCTTCAGACCTGGAATAAGTCTGGCTGCTCTCCTCTGAACTGCCTCTAGAGCAGCGATATCCTTCTTGAAGTGTGGAGCCCAGAACTGCACACAGTATCCAGATGAGCTCTAACTAGTGCATTGTACAGTCTGAACATCACTGCCCTTGTTCTCAATTCTACACTTTTAACAATATACCCTAGCATTGTGTTTGCCTTTTTAATTGCTTCTCCACATTGCTTGGATGGAGAAAGTGAGGAGTCCACATAGACTCCTAGGTCTTTCTCATGCGTTACTTCATCTAGTTCTATTCCTCCCATAGTGTAATTATAGTGGACATTTTTGTTACCTGCATGTAATACCTTGCTTATGTGCCCATTGAATTTCATCTGCCAGGTGTCGGCCCTCAGCTGAATATTATCTAAGTCCCTCTGAATAGCCTGTGCTGCTGAGATTGTATCTGCTGAGCCACCTATTTTAGTATAATCTGCAAATTTGACAAGTTTGCTAACTATCCCAGAGTCCAGATCATTAATATAGATTAGAAAAAGCAAAGGCCCTAGTACTGATCCCTGTGGAACTCCACTAACAACCTCACTCCAGTTAGAAGCGACTCCTCTAATCGACACCCTCTGTTTCCTATACATCAACCAGTTCATAATCCATCTACTTACATTACCCTGAATGCCTAAAGCTTCCAATTTGAGGATCATTCTTTGGTGTGGAACCTTATCAAATGTTTTTTGTAAGTCTAAGTATATCATATCATATGCTTTCACATGATCTACAGCTGCAGTTGCATGTTCAAAAAATTCCAATAAATTAGTAAGACATGACCTGCCTCGTCTAAATCCATGTTGACTATCTCCAAGAATATGGTTTTCATGAAGATGCTCCTCTATTTTCTGTCTAATCATTTTTTCCAACATTTTACAGGTGATGCAGGTGAGACTGATTGGTCTGTAATTTCCTGGCTCAGTTTTGTTCCCTTTCTTGTGGATTGGTAAGACATTTGCTGTCTTCCAGTCAGTTGGCACATCCCCTGTTCTAAGTGTCATTTGGAATAATTGAGTTAGCAGCCTATAAATAATTTCCCTCATTTCTATAAGTACTGTTGGAAATATCCCATCTGGCCCAGGTGATTTGTTGGTTTTTAATTCTGCTAGTCCCTTTAGTACCTCCTCCTCATTTATCCTGATCTCTCTTAGGATTTGACTGGACTGGTTGTTAACCTGTGGCATGTTATCTGTTTTTTGTTTTGTAAAACCTCTGTGAAATACTCATTTAGAACATTTGCCACATTATTATTATTTTTGTCATTTAGCTGACACTCTTATCCAGGGTGACTTACATTTGTACCCATTTATACAGCTGGGCATTTTTACTGGAGCAATCTAAGTGAAGTACCTGCTCAAGGGTACAACAGCACTGCCCCACCAGGGATTTGAACCCACAAGCTTCCAGTCATGAGTCCAGAGCCCTAAACACTACTCCACAGTATTGAAATCTATTAAACCATTTTGGCCAATGTTTTTTGGTAAAAATTTCTAACATCTTGTTCCTTATACTCCTGGCATTGAGGTACAAACATTTCAGGACTTTCCTACTAGCAGTTTCCCTTTGATTTCTTTCCTTAGTGGAACATCTCCCGTTTTCAGAGCTCCCTGCCCCCCTGGTCCCTAGTTTAAATGATTCTCAATTTCTCTGCACATGCACTCTCCCAATGCATTAGCCCCCCTTCTGTTTAGATGTAGACCGTCCGGTTTGTACAGGTCCCATCTAGCCCAAAAGAAAGGCCAATGCGCCATAAACCTAAACCCTTCTTCCCTACACCAAGATTTTATCCACGTGTTAAACTTTCTAATCTCTGCCTGTCTCCCTGGCCATGCACGTGGTACCGGAAGTATTTCAGAGAAAACTGACGTGGAGGTTCTTCTCTTTAGTTTTGTTCCAAACTCTTAAAATTTGTCTTGCATAACCTCTGTCCTACCTTTTCCTATGTCATTGGTTCCAATGTGGACCATGACCAGTGGATTCCCTCCGGCTTTGGCCAGTAGCCCGTCTACTAGTTTAGGGAGATCTGCAACCTGAGCACCAGGCAGGCAAGATACCATGTAGGTCTCCTTATCACTAGAACACACTGTGTGATCTACACCTCTAAGAATCGAGTCTCCTGCTATAACTACCTCCCTCTTCTGTGGGGGGAGTGTGCACCATGGTGCTCTGGTGCTCAACTGCCCTCCCATCACCCTCTGAGCTGTCACTGTCCAACTCGGTGCACAGCAGTTGGAGCCTGTTGGGCAATTCTGGCTCTTGGGGTGTCTCTAGGGGGTGTGCTCGCCCTTTTCTGTGGTTACAACCTACTGTAACCCAACAGTTCTCTATGCTGTCCTGCTCTGAGGTCTCAACTCTCCTAGGTTGATTGACCAATTCTTCCATATCACTAATACAGCACAGAACAACAAGCTGAGCCTCAAGATCATGGACCTTGATCTGTAGGACTGTAGTGGCCACATGCTTCTAAATGTTAGTTTTTTCAGTCTCTTAGTTTCTGTTCCCTAGTCAACTGCTTGACTTTTTCTCTACAGCTGCTTTAAGTTGCTTTTGTCTACCTGCCCTCAATTCACACCTAACTACCTACACCTGGCTGCTCCTGCAACAGAATTTCTGCTAGTCCTTGACTAAATCTCGTTTCTACAACCTATTTACTTTCACCAACTCAGCAGCTGAACTGAATTGGCTTAAATTTAGGCAAACCACAGACAATGCTAACGTCAATTAGGGCAAACTTAAAACAAAATGAGCAATGCTAAGACTGGTCTGAAACTAGGAAAACAACAAGATGGCTGCCTCTCACCTGTACCCTCCTGTGTCTCTCTGTGGAAACTAGTATATACTTCTGTGTATACAAGTTGCCACAGACAATAATACAATATTTTTATCAGATTGTTGTTAATATGCTTGCAATTATTGTATTGAACATAGACATGAAGTTTTAAAATAAACCATAGCGTATTGATCTCTCAACTAGTTTAAATTCAGAGTGCATTTAATGATACTTGTGCCCGGCCAGCAGCAGTGCTGTGTGGGGGATGGGTCCTGCCATGTGATTGTGCAGATTAGGAACCTGTCTGTCTTGTGCTGCTGCAATGGCGCATGGCTGTGCATGGGTGCGATCGTCCTTGTTGAAAGTGAAATTGTATGAATACTGTCTGTCCCAAAGCTTTAAAGAGAGGGTGGGACTTAAGGGTCTGTTCCATCATTAAACGCAATGTTAAAAGAATCTGAAAATATGCAGGCGTGCCTCTTAGTTCTATGCATATAACTAAAATGTAAACGTGAATTGGCTCCAATGTAGTACAGATATAACATATAGAGACATCAATCATTCCTGTGAAAATTAGCCACATCCTAATTTAGCCTTCAAAAACACGCAGGAAATTGAATTAAAGTGTTTTTTTCAACCTTTTTCCAAATGGATTTACTAACACCGAAGACGCCATATTGGTAAATCTGTCTACTTTAAATTGAGTGGCAGTTTGTTTGTCAAATCAGAGTACTAGTGCCTGTCCCAGCCTCTCAAAGGAGGGGTGTGACCGAAATTTTGCAGTGCAGCGTACCAGAAACATGAGCAACACGAGGGGTGTTTCTAAGATGCTGTTAGGAGGGGGAAACCCAAAGCAGAACAATATAATGTTTCAAATGAGGTGTTAAATAATTGTATTTTCACATACATCGGGTATTTAGATGTTTGCTCATGTACGAATTATTTAATAGCGAATTATAATCAAAGCAGGACAAGTTTTGGTCTCCCATTGAGGTTAAATGTTACACGCTCAGAGTTGTGACCTTTACTATAAGTACCCAAAATGTGTTAACAAGGCCCTATTATGTTAACTAATGCAAAAGGAGCACTAGTACCTCCAAAAGGGTTAACTAATTCACTAATTAGCTTACATTGTATTGCACTTATATTTTGTAAGTTGGCCTGGATAAGGGAGTTTGCTAATAAATAAATAAATAAATAATAATAATAATAATAATAACATAGTGTGTGATGAAAACCAAGCCATTAATAAGGCATAAATCATTAATGTAAAGCACACCACACACACACAGATGACCCGGATGGTTCCCATCCTTCTCAACCTGTTTTGCAGAGGAAGATGGCAGCATGGAGTTCAGCAAGTAAGTCATACATCCATTAGAGCCCAGTTCATTCATCTCAACACTTACTACTACTACTGTGAGAATATAATAATTCCTGTTCAGTATTTGGGCTAAGTCATTGCCCCTCAAATTAATAATGATCTCATGATCCATGTTGCACAAAGGTCCCAGAAAACATCTGATAAACCATTAGTTTATCATGTTTAGTAAAATATATAGAAAAATCAGTATTTTCCTTTATGTTAACAACTGTATTTAATGTTATTTCATAAGATCATTACATTGGTCGTGAACAATCTGGTGACTATTTTGACAAATCGTAGGATTAACAGACACCTAAATATGTCATCCTTGAGATGACTCATGTTTATTCATGTTATCTAAGTCATTTGTTCACGTTAGTTACTGCCTCCGAATATTCAGACATGAAGAAAGACAAACCAATACATGAATTCATGCAGCAGTTAATTCATTAGTTACCATTACCAAATTACTTTGCATGATTGTTGATGCATTAGTTACTGGATTTTTCATGTTAACTAACATATCAATAAAGTGTTACCCTATCATTTGTCACCTGTCTGTATATTATAAGGGCATCTTTAGCAATGCATCATTAATTACATAGCTTCACAGAAAATGGTGAATAGTGACACAACACACAGTTATTACACTGGTACATGATTTAGTTCATGTTTATCCCATATGTTAACTATTAATTATTTAGCAGCAACACAAGAGCACACAGTCATACGCAGTGCAGTGTAAAGCAGCCTACCAGCACCCTGGGGGCCCGTCCCTGCTCTGTGTCTCCTGCACAGCAGCGCTGTGACGAGCGTCCCAAACACACAGAGCACTGCAGCCAGAGCCAGGACACTGAGAGAGAGCGCACTGTGGCCCCCGCAGCCACACGGGCCCTCCGCACTGCCTCCTGCCTCACTGCGGTCACCTGCGATGGGCAATCAACAGTTATTAATGTTATTATTGATTCTGTTACTGACAGTTATTATAATAATGACTTTTAGAAGAACTACAAGCAGTTGTTCTGAAACAATGTCCCAAGTCAACATGCCAGAAGGGCTGCTCTGGAATGGATGCAAACTGAAATTAAAGAGTTTGTCAGACTGACACACTGACTGGCCGAATCATGAGCAGCTTGGAAAGAGGTCTGGCATCCATCTTCCTTCACAAAGGAATAAAATGTTTCTGTGTTTAAACTGCATTATAACTGGAAGTAACGCTTTCACAATATTTATTTAATCAATCATTTGGTAATTATTGAATGAAAAGATTAATCAAATATTAATTAATTGATGCATACTTCTACAGCAATTGAAAAAATATATATAACTAATTTCTTTCCATTATATGGAGTTTTCTATCATGGAAAGGAATTGTGGTTAGCGCACCAAAAATTGAAAAAATGTATTATAAAGACTCAAAACACGTTTAGCAATATGGAAAAATAACACATAACAAATGTACATGTTACATATATTTTTAAAAATTTTTGGTGTGCAAACCTCAATTACATGGTTCATTACGCACCCACTACACCAGCCTTTACAGTCTCTGAACCGAATAAGCATGAGGCATCTCATAGACTATTATCTCTTCTAGATTTCAATAATATTCTTGAATGTCTGAATTATAATATAATTATTTACAAGAGGTGTAAGGGCATTTGTCACACAGGTAAGCCTTCACAAGAAATCACACGTTTATTTATTTTAACCTGCAGCTTACCTGCAAACTCCAGCCGGGTCCAATTGCCCTAACAGGATCTGCCCACATGTGGCCACAGCACAGTAGTAAGTCCCAGCGTCAGAGGAGCGGAGGTTCCTCTTGGGGAGCTCATAGACACAGCCCTGTGCAGGAAGCCCAGGCTCAGAGCTGCTCTCACACGGATCACTCCTGTTCCCATGGGTGTAAATGAGTCCTGGAAGGGCTTCTCCTGAGCCATGCCTGAACCAATGAACACTGTGCTCTCCTGCACAGGTCTCAGTGTGTATTGTACACTGCAGAGTCACACTGTCTCCTGGCTGGACGGGGACAGACGCCGGCTGCTGCTCCACTCTCCTGCTGACGGACCCTGAGCCTGAGAGAGTGACAGTATGGTTTACAGTAACACATTGCAGCCTGGATCAGTAGTGTAAGGGTTAATATACAGTTGAGATTGTGTTATATAAAGTAATCTGAATCTTTACATCCTGACGTAGCTGTGCATTTTTCATGTGAAATTATTTTTCGTAGATTTTCTCAATTATTTGCCCAATTTCTGTTTATAAACAGAATTCCTATATAAACTTACCTAAACATGTCTCATCTTTTCTGGCTTTGTCAGCTCTTTCCGCCACTTAAACTATATTTGTGTCTTGTATTTTTTTAGTTATTTTTATTATGAATTATTTTAAGACATGGAGCTCATTTTAGTATTATGTTATTGTGGCCTTCATAAAGAATATTTAGAAGGCATTTAGTTTATATATTTATTAATGACAGTATATTATTATTATTATTATTATTATTATTATTATTATTATTATTATTATTATTATTATTATATTACTCAATACATTAGTTTTTGCATCATGAGAAGCACTGCAGCTTTGAGTATTGTTCTTTGCATGTATTTATGAATTGTGAAATGAGATCCTAGTCTTTTTGACAGAAACACACGGGTGAGAGATCTTTACTGCAGCAGGCAACTCAATCTGCCTCCAGCGCTGCATCTAGTGACACACAGCCAAACGCAAACAATGCTTTAATAGGGAGAATATTTGGACGATCCTGTAATACATTTCTTTACGATATTGTGAGTGTATGGCCTTTTCAAGATGATGTCCCCCGAATAGTATCACTTTAATTCAGTGGAAAACCAGTAGTAGTGAATTGCTGGACTTACTTTTCAGTCGTATTGAAGTTCCAGATCCGAATCTCACTGATGTGTCCCTGATTCCTCCACAGTAGTATCTGGCAACGTCTGACGCTTCAATGTTGGAAATGTTGAGATTAAAAGAATAAACTCTTCTATCTATTGCACAGCGTTTGTTGTTGTAAAACTCAAAATGAAATGAAGCCTCATTATGTTGAAACGATGCTATAGATATTGAGAGTTTCCCCAATGCTTGCTTGATCCAGACCAAGGCATTGCTTGAGTAACTCTTGGAAACGCTGCAGCTCAGGGTAACTGAACCTCCGAGCTCCACTGTCACCGAGGAAGGGGACTGAGCAAACATCTGACAGAGAAGCAGACCTGGAAAACACAGGGAGTCGGGCAGGGAGGACGACATACAGCTCCATCTGAACACGACCTCCTGCTCTCAAATACTGCATCTCAACAAGTATCAATAAATAAAGCAACTGAAAGAGCATATTGAAACACAAGCTAAAGATATACCAGCAATATGTTTACATTGACCAAAACATCTGCAGTTTATTATAATTTTTTTCAATCTGATTTTTAGTTTTTCCAACAGATATTAAATGTATACTAATGAAAAGTAGTTTCTTGCTATTAAATGCTATAATGTTTTTGAAATGTGTTGTTTCTCTAAGGACTGTCATACAGATTTGTGAACAACACTAAGCCTTACCTGCTTTAGAGCAAAATGAAAGGAGAAATAAGATTATGTTCATTGTACTCTGTTAGAGTTTGTCTTCTCTATTTGTTCTTCTCAATGAAGTGTTCTGTCTGAACTGAAGATTACAAATCTATAGATGAAAGGACTGAGCACATTAGACTGTCATTTGATTGGCTACTAAGCGGTTCAGTTACAATGCTATATATAGACATCTCAAAGACTATTCGCCTCTTGCAGATCTATGCTCAGAAGGGGGGCTTGTGTTCATTTGCTCTCATAATCACAGGAGTGAAATATCTCATTCACTTACTCTGTAATTAGACTATACTGGTGCTAATGTGTACAGTATCCGTATGTCTTGATTTTTTGCAATACGTGGGTGTTTCCTGCTATGTCTTAGTTTTGGTGTATGTAGAGGCTGTGAGTCTGTCTTTGTAAGGATTTGTATATAACATATTCTACTAACTGTTAGGAATTATTAAGCTTTGTTCTGATATTATGAAGGCATACTGATTATTTAACCTCATGTAACCATGTTACGGCTGTCTTATTTTAGCATTAGTCTTTACAGGTTGCAAACAGCAGCTACAGGGAAGTGACAGTGTAGCGGTGGACTTACACAGTGGAAAATAGACATTTTTTCAAAGGCTTTGGCCAAAACTCCCTATATTTTGAGGAACGGCTCAGAGCCGACTACATAAACAAGCTACATGCTGCTCTTCAGACCAACCAGAAATAAGATCAAGTCTCACTTCATCTACTGCTAGGCAAACCGTGCAGACATGTCAACCGAAACTCTTGAGTGTGTTAGGGGTTATAATATTGGACACATTCCATGTCTGCCTAGCAGCTAGACCTGTAATATGTCCTGCGTCCTGCCCCGGAACTCTTGCCAAACAGACTTCTGACATGTATGAAAGTGTGTGCCGTTGCAAAAATAAATTGAAGAGATACAAACTGGCTTTGTGTCCGAGACTTTCCTTCCCGAGCTCGTTCTCTGTTGAAAGTCTCCACTGTTGCAGGAAGCGCTGACTGGGTGCCTGATTCACTGGAATCCGAAGGGTTGCTTCAACTGAGGCGTTGTACCTTAACAGTCTTCATGGGCTGAGATATTGTATGAGCGCTCTTTGTGTTGTATCCTGTCCCCGATGTCCTTTTTCACAAACTGTTTGTCCGTTCTTGACTCCAGACTGGCTTCTTCTTAGTTACAGTTTTTTACAATCACTTTGACACTAATTTAAGAACCTTTATGTCATTTTTCAAAACTCTAGACATAGAACTCAGAACGGTCATCACTTGTAACACAGGCTTTCCAATGCTCAAAATATGGCAATGTGCATTCATATCTTTAAAGAAACCTTGCACTTTGCAGAATCATTGGTTCAGATAACTAATTTCCAACGAAATACCATAGGAGCATTAGTTTAGATCACCCACACACAAGATACCGATAGTTTCACTGTGTAGTGTTTCATACAATCATTAAATATTGTACAGTGGAGACCGCTTATAGCGATCACGGTTATAGCGATCAACTGCTTATATGGATCAAAAAGCTGGGGACGGAATCGTTCCTATACAAATGCTGTTTAAATAATTCACTTATAGTGGTCAAGTAGTCAGCTTATAGTGTTCATTTGGGGTCTTTTCATACATTTCAACATATGGAGAAAAATAAATAAAACAACGGACGTGATCGCTATAAGGGGTCTCCAATGTACTTTAAAAGTCTAAACAGATTAGTCTTAATTTGATAGCTAGACTAATCTCATGCAAGTTAGTAAAAAGTGAACTTGGTTTTGGACAAACCCATGATCCAGGCATCAATGGACAAGTTTGTGAAATGACTTTTCCAGGCGGCACAGAGCCAACACACAAAACAGAGGTAGTGTCTAGTGAGGGAAGAGGGTCAGGGCTAGGGAACTGTGACAGGTAGACTCATTATTTTATGCAGTTTTAATTTTTTGACTAAGATCAGAATATTTTATGATTATGTTTCTTTTCAAACTCTGCTACCATTGGCATTCACCATTGATAGTCTACAGTTTATTTATTTTATTTGAAATGCAATGAAACCCCCGTCAAGTTGTGGTTTATAGCCTAGCCTATTTGCCCTACCGACGTTTTTTGAAAGTCAATAAAATTCAGTTAATAGAGAAGCTGTCCGTTTCATTACTTTATATTCATGTAATAAATACATAAATGTTAATTAAATGGTCATCTGCATGAGAAATAAATAAAAATGATTCGGTTATAATGATCATCCGCTTATAGTGATCAATTTGATCTGGACGGACGTGATCGCTATAAGCAAAATATGTGATACATGTTTCATTATGGTACTACACGTACATACATCACTGTAAAAGGACTAGTAGAGAGAATACTACAGACACAGTGGAATCATTGAACAAACTCTGAAATGTATTGATGCAATACAATCAAATCCCAACAGGTTTCTTTGAATCAAAGCAAAAATAATTAGCTACAAAAAAGAAAAAACTTCAGTAAAATGTCAACGGCAGTGTTCCTCACCTGACTTACTGTAAAAATCAAAACAAAGGACTGATTAATGTACTTCTATATTTCCATCAACCCTGTCTTGTGGATTTGGCCACAGGTTCTCATCCACATCACGATGGATGTGTTCATTAGCCAAGCATCTTTGGGAAGAGTCTTCGGGCACGCTGCATCCACTGGTCTGCCGTGATGTCATTGCATGCATCATCCATGACCTGGAGAAGGGTGACTTGTTCGTGAGGGCGCCTGTCATATATCTTCCACCTCCATCTGGAGAAAAAATCCTCAGTCGGGTTGAGGACAGGAGAGTATGGGGGTAAGTACAGGGTGGTAAGTTGTGGATGGGCATGACACCATGCTTGCACCATTTGAGCATGGTGGAACCTGACATTATTCCACACAATGACATAGGTCACGCCATCAGCTCTAGAGACCTGATCTAGCTCATTAAGGAAGGTTACATGGAGAGCTGCATTATATGATCCAATACGAGGTCTGCGTCTCACCACACCATCTTCCGATATAGCCGCACACATGGTGATGTTTGCCCCACATTGTCCAGGGACTTGGACGGTTGCCCGCTGGCCAATGAAATTCTGACCTCTCCTCCTTGTCTTGGCCAGGGTGAAGCCTGCCTCATCTAAAAAGATGAATTTGTGATGGTTTTCGTCAGCAACCAGCTCCGTCACCCTCTAAAAAGACATTTTGGAACGAGAATTACTAATTACAATGATTTTGTATTTGAATTTTTGTGGAATTGTTCACAACAGGCATCTTGAAACTGAACATACCTAAACATACTCAGTCCACCAGCTGCTTCACTCTGTCTGCATGTCTTTCAAAAGGTACACGGTAGAGCTGTATTAGAGACACCTGCTGCCTTCTCAGCATGCATGCAATAGTCGGCAAACTTCTGGCTTCCACATTGTTGAACATGTTGTCATTGTCCAAGATGTGCTGCCCAATATCTGTTAGGCAAATATCATTTCTGTCCCGAACCAAACTGACCACAGCCGCTCTTGTTGGTTAGTCAGAATTTTGCCTCTGCTTCCCCTGTTTGGCCTCATCTCTATTCTGCAGGGAAAATTACAGTAAGAACACATTCAGTCACATCACCCACTCTGTGGAACACATTGGCATGCAGTATACAGTCATCTGACAGTTGAGAGTAGCCTAATGTTTAGTGCATGCTCAAGACTTACTGGTTCTCATTGCGGAAAGTTCTGATTGGTTTGGTCGAATCATTGTAGCTGCCTCGTTGTCATACCATGATTTACAACATGGTCTACAACTATAGCTTGGATTTCATTGGACACTCTTTGCTGCTGGCGCTGTCTTGCTCCGTGGCCTTGTCCGCTACCACATCCCCCACACCTCTCATACGAGCCCCATGGCCGCCTCTCTGGTGAGGCCTAATCCCTCCTCTATGACGAGGCCCACGACTACCTCTCAGAATGTCTTGTCCCCTGCCATTCCTTGGACCACCACGTCTTCCTCATCTTCCTCGTCTTCCTCCTCCCCCTGCTTGACCTGGATCACCTGCCGGCTCCCTGTTGTCGCTATGTTGTCGTAGGTGAAATCTGAAAACATGGTGTGGATAAGTTCAACATGGGACCAAAGAAACAGTGTCTGATAAAGAATCATGATTAAATATTACATCCATAGATACCGCACAGTAATTGGTGTCAATGGATCTCATTATCCTGAAACTTTCATGATCTGAACATGGAATATTGTTCGTCAGTTCGTCATTTATCATTTTGAGCGGTTGATCAGTTGATAGTTAGATCAAGTGAGGTCTTTTGTGCCAAAACAACAAAACAATGAAAAATGATATACAGTTTAGCCCACATAGACTGCTTTTGTGCTCACTGTGTGAAGAGTTTTGAGAAAGTGATCTAAGTATTGAGAAATGGGTCCTAGCGATTGAAAAAAACTGTAATATAGCCAAAAACCTGTGCTTTGTAATAAAATTGGTAACTGTGCAAGATTTATAATCGCGTTGAATCCTGAAACACGTGATTTTCTACAAATCATTTATTCATATATTATTATCAATATGATATTTTTTAGCATATGTAACAAATTAAGAATCACATCTGTTATAGCTTTATAGCTCCTGTACGCAAATTCGTTTGCATTAGGTGAAGGGCTGGCGAGAGACTGGCTGGTGTTAGCGGTTATGTGCTGCTGTTGGCACTACAATTCAGTATCTATACAGGACTGAGAAGATGCCCCTCACTCTTCAGCCAGCGCTGCCCACTGGCACACAGAATAAAGACACTGCCAGGTTGCTGAATGCAGCACAATCTGCCCTGTTGCAAAGGCACTGTAGTGTTGATAAGCGTGTGTTCAGCATTGATAGATGGAGCCATTTCAAAGTGTTGCATAAGATGTTATAATTTAGTTTTATGCTATTTCTATGATGGTTATTTATGTTAAATAATTGTTTAAGCCTTAAGTCTTGTATAATATTCCTACACCAGTTTACACAGTTTATAAAATTTATTATTATTATGTTAATGTATATGCACTCATTTTGAAAAAATAAGAAAATCACTTCCATTTTCAATGTAAAGGCAGCATTTCTGCACCGAAATTGTTATGTGTGATGTTCATATGTAAAACTATACATTTGTATCGAACTCTTAAATTTTCGTCACACAGCTGTTTTATAAAGGAGCCGCACATTATTCACAGTACGACATCTCAGTGGTTCTAGGGTTAACATTTTGTACTCTGAGAGAATAAGTTTATTCATCACGGCCATTTCTGCCCCGGTTCAAACAATTATTTCTAGCACAGAGTTAGTCTTGAGGTCCAGATTTATTTTTAGTAATTTAAAAGTAACCTCACTATTTTCACAAGTAGTATATACAGTGCATCCGGAAAGTATTAACAGCACTTCACTTTTTCCAAATTTTGTTATGTTACAGCCTTATTCCAAAATGGATTAAATTAATTATTTTCCTCAAAATTCTACAAACAATAACCCATAATGACAACGTGAAAGAGGTTTGTTTGAAATCTTTGCAAATTTATTAAAAATAAAAAACAAAAAACTCACTGGTGACGAGCAGGACTGGATCACATGGTTTAACACTGCATTAATGGCAGGCAGTCAATGAGATCTGCAGTAATCTCGAGAATGAGAAACACTGTGTTGAGGTTTTTACATTCAGGGACACATTGATTCCCGTAACAGGAGACAGAACACACATTTATAATAATTATGTTTTTATTGAACGTGCAATTTCACAAATATATGAATGGAGACAGAAATAATCAACAACACAAATATTAAAACTAGCAGTAGCATTTATCTGTGGTTTTCTCACCTGAGGTTGTGGACAGTGCATAGTCAATCAAGCAAAGCACAATGCATCACTAACGCATTATATTAAGGTCCTGGTTTTTGATGCCAGATTAAATTTGATCAGAGGCTAATGCATGGTTTAATAGTTACAACATAGTAGGAGTGTAGTAATAACAGTGTATTTAATATTATAATATTTAATATTATTAATGTAAAAGCAAGGTATTTTTTGGATTTAAAAAGGTGTCTTTAAGGTGTGATAAGAGCATTAACTGACGATCACAGCACATTTCACAGGAGCTTCATCTCCTCTGGGTCCTGACCGCAGCATACTCCGAGGCCAGCTCTGAGCCACTCCTCCCTTCTCTCCTCTTTTTTCCAGCTTTCCTTTTATTCTGATCAAAATCCAGGGCTGCGTACGCCAGCATGTCTTTTTTTCCTCTCTGCTGGAAAACAGTCATGTACCAGTAACACGTGTGAAACACTGATCCTTCACTCAGAAATCATGTGAGTTACTGATCAGTGTGACCCGTGTGTGAGAGGCTGTGAGGAGAGGACTGTGTACCTGTGACTCTGTGTCTGTGGGCAGAGGACTGTGTACCTGTGACTCTGTGTCTGTGGGCAGAGGACTGTGTACCTGTGACTCTGTGTCTGTGTGCAGAGGACTGTGTACCTGTGACTCTGTGTCTGTGTGCAGAGGACTGTGTACCTGTGACTCTGTGTCTGTGGGCAGAGGACTGTGTACCTGTGACTCTGTGTCTGTGTGCAGAGGGCTGTGTACCTGTGACTCTGTGTCTGTGTGCAGAGGACTGTGTACCTGTGACTCTGTGTCTGTGTGCAGAGGACTGTGTACCTGTGACTCTGTGTCTGTGTGCAGAGGACTGTGTACCTGTGACTCTGTGTCTGTGTGCAGAGGACTGTGTACCTGTGACTCTGTGTCTGTGCCGTGGGCAGGGCTGCAGTGTTGGTCACTGTGAGGAGGACGTCCAGAAGCTGCTTCTGAAAACACAGCAGAGAGAGGTGATGCAGAGACTGCCCGGCCCAGGGGATTGTGGGACAGAGAGGCTACCAGTGACAGGGACAGATAAGATTTCAGTCTGCATTGAGGTGGAGTTCTCTATTAGGACCCTCATATTGTTAGGGCATCATTAGTAATGCAGATTGGCATTCAAGACAAAAACAAACATTGATGATTCAGAAAAGTTTTGATCATAAAGATGAATCATATTGCAATTCATGTGCGTCCCACTTGTTGGTTATTGAAACAGTAATAGAGCACACTCTGAGCACAGTCATCCACAGTGCAGTGTAAAGCAGCCTACCAGCACCCTGGGGGCCCGTCCCTGCTCTGCGTCTCCTGCACAGCAGCGCTGTGACGAGCGTCCCAAACACACAGAGCACTGCAGCCAAAGCCAGGACACTGAAGGAGAGCGCACTGTGGCCCCCGCAGCCACTTGGGCCCTCCGCACTGACTCCTGCCTCACTGCGGTCACCTGCGATGGGCAATGTGTGTCATTGTTATTGTCATTACCAGTACAATTAGTTATTATATATATATATATATATATATACTATATAAAACTACAACAACTTAGAATATTACACATAATATTGAGAGAACAGTGCTATGGACAAATTTCCTAAATAATTGCTTAATTTTGTGTAGTTTGTGGACCTTAAATCATTTAAGTACCTTCAATTTTAAAAATGTATACAAAATAAAATAACTGCAAGTTGCAAATACTTAAAAGAAATATGTGTAACAACTTGAACAATTTTTATTAAGTATTTTCAACTGGATTTTGTTTTCAACATATACAAACTTAATTACTGTTGTCATTAGTTTGCTTGACCACCAAGATAGAGTGAACGTGTGTTTTTATTTCTCACATGCACTTACACTCTACCTTTTAGAACAGGCAGCACATAGAACTGACAAACTCAGAATAAAACAGGGGGCTACTCTCAGCGCGAATAGTCATGAGTCATGGGGGAACAAACACAAGTGTAGGCATAACACAGTGAGAGACAGCCAGGTAAACCACACAGCGGTGATACAATGGAATAAACGTCCAACCGTCCAATTAACTGATCTGACCAAATTAAAGTCCATCTCCCAGCATCCCCTGTGGCAGCACCTGCATATATGTCACAGCTTAACTTATTTAAGTGATTTTAGTACGAGTAACATAAACAATGTTTTAAGTAATATTTAAGAAAATTAAATATGTATAATTTACTTGACCCACAATTCATTTTTTTCCAGTGCAGGAGGAGTTAGTGTTATGACGATGGGAAGAATAATAACGTTATTGTAAGAGAACAAGACAATGTTTCGACACTCAGACTAATAATAATAAATGATGAAATAACACTGATAAGGTACCGTTTGTATACAAATGAAATAATCAATTAAAATATGCAGCCTACCTGCAATGTCCAGCCGTGTCCCGTTGCCAAACAGGATCTGCCCACATGTGGCCACAGCACAGTAGTAAGTCCCAGCGTCAGAGGAGCGGAGGTTCCTCTTGGGGAGCTCATAGACACAGCCCTGTGCAGGAAGCCCAGGCTCAGAGCTGCTCTCACACGGATCACTCCTGTTCCCATGGGTGTAAATGAGTCCTGGAAGGGCTTCTCCTGAGCCATGCCTGAACCAATGAACACTGTGCTCTCCTGCACAGGTCTCAGTGTGTATTGTACACTGCAGAGTCACACTGTCTCCTGGCTGGACGGGGACAGACGCCGGCTGCTGCTCCACTCTCCTGCTGACGGACCCTGAGCCTGAGAGAGTGACAGTATGGTTTACAGTAACACATTGCAGCCTGGATCAGTAGTGTAAGGGTTAATATACAGTTGAGATTGTGTTATATAAAGTAATCTGAATCTTTACATCCTGACGTAGCTGTTTTCTCAATTATTTGCCCAATTTCTGTTTATAAACACAATTCCTATATAAACTTATCTAAACACGTCTCATCTTTTCTGGCTTTGTCAGCTCTTTCCGCCACTTAAACTATATTTGTATCTTGTATTTGTTTAGTTATTTGTATTATTAATTATTTTAAGACATGGAGCTAATTTTAGTATTGTTATTGTAGCATTTATGAAGAATATCTATAAGGCATTTACGTTATATATTTTTTAATGAGAGTATATTATTATTATTATTATTATTATTATTATTATTATTATTATTATTATTATTATTATATTACTCAATACATTAGTTTTCGCATCATGAGAAGCACTGCAGCTTTGAGTATTGTTCTTTGCATGTATTTATGAATTGTGAAATGAGATCCTAGTCTTTTTGACAGAAACACACGGGTGAGAGATCTGTACTGCAGCAGGCAACTCAATCTGCCTCCAGCGCTGCATCTAGTGACACACAGCCAAACACAAGCAATGCTTTTATAGGGAGAATATTTGGACAATCCTGTAATACCTTTCTTTATGATATTGTGAGCGGACGGCCTTTTAGAGATGATGCCGCTCGCAACACAACATTGTAATTTAATGGAAAACCAGTATCCATTGTAACTTCACATTTAGCATGAGGGGAAATAAAATGTAAGATAAAAACCCCTGATAAGAGAATTGCTGGACTCACCTTTCAGTCGTATTGAAGTTCCAGATCCGAATCTCACTGCTGTGTCCCTGATTGCTCCACAGTAGTATCTGGCAACGTCTGACGCTTCAATGTTGGAAATCTTGAGATTAAAATAATCACCTCTTCTATCTATTGCACAGCGCTTGTTGTTGTCAAACCCTCCAAGAAATAAAGCTGCATTATTTTTAAATGAAACTATGGATGTTGAAGGTCCTCCAGATGGTTGCTTGATCCAGACCAAGGCATTGCTTGAGTAACTCTTGGAAACGCTGCAGCTCAGGGTAACTGAACCTCCGAGCTCCACTGTCACCGAGGAAGGGGACTGAGCAAACAGCTGACAGAGAAGCAGACCTGGAAAACACAGGGAGTCGGGCAGGGAGGACGACATACAGCTCCATCTGAACACGACCTCCTGCTCTCAAATACTGCATCTCAACGACCATCAATAAACAAAGCAACTGAAAGAGCATATTGTAAGAATAGATCAGTACATGATGTATATATATATATATATATATATATATATATATATATATATATATATATATATATATGTCCAAAACATCTAATTTATTATAATTTATTTTACAGATTTAGTTTTAATTTTTCCAACAGACATTAAATGTATACTAATGAAAAGTAGTTTCTTGCTATTAAATGCTATAATGTTTTTGAAATGTGTTGTTTCTCTAAGGACTGTCATACAGATTTGTGAACAACACTAAGCCTTACCTGCTTTAGAGCAAAATGAAAGGAGAAATAAGATTATGTTCATTGTACTCTGTTAGAGTTTGTCTTCTCTATTTGTTCTTCTCAATGAAGTGTTCTGTCTGAACTGAAGATTACAAATCTATAGATGAAAGGACTGAACACATTAGACTGTCATTTGATTGGCTACTAAGCGGTTCAGTTACAATGCTATATATAGACATCTCAAAGACTATTCGCCTCTTGCAGATCTATGCTCAGAAGGGGGGCTTGTGTTTTTATATGATCATAATATCTATCTTTACTTTTAATTCAAAATCACCACAAGTCTGACATATCTCACTCACTAACTCAATTAGACTGCAATGGTGCTAAATGTCTACAGCTTCATACATTCAATTATGAACTTGCCTGTCTCTCCAGCTTCCGTATGTCTTGTTTTTTTGCAAGAACCCCAATAAGGAGATGTTTCCTGCTAGGTCTTAGTTTTGGTGCATGTAGAGGCTGTGAGTCTGTCTTCATGGGCTGAGATATTGTATGAGCGCTCTTTGTGTTGTATCTTGTCCACCGATGTCCAAACAAGGGCACTGACTCCATGGGGGTCTAACAGGGGTGTTGGACTCTATGGTCCAAGGATTGTTTTGGACCAAACCAGTTGTTTAATGGTGTTAATTAAGACATAAACATTTTAAAGTTGACATTAAAATAACACTGATAGAAAATATCATAAGCATCAGAGCCCCACTTCTCAGCCTACATGTGTCATCTGCAAGAGGTGCATAGAGATGGCATTATGGCTCGCCTTGTTCCAACTTCAATCATAGATCATTGAAAATAAATATCAAGAGGATATTTTGGACAGTATTTCATAAACATAGATGGGATTCTTGGCTCAATATGTTACTGAACAGTCTGCTTGATTTGGCGGTGTTGTGCAGTTTATCATTCAGATGTTCAAGCACTTTTACTGCCTGCCATTAATGCAGTGTTAAACCATGTGATCCAGTCCTGGTCATCACCAGTGAGTTCACCGCTGTTCACAGGAAGTGCTCAGCCGGCCAATCAAGAGTGAGGGGGGGTGGAGCCCTGCAGCCCTCCTGCTCCAGCACACCAATCAGCAGCCTCTGCTCACAGGGAGGGGCAGGACACAGCGCAGTGCAGCGTTTAATGGGCCTGTGCCATGAATAATGACATCACAGAGCCACACTGCAGCTCACAGCCTCACATGGGGGCAGCGTTATCAGAGGGAAGTGAGAGATCTATTGGGCAGCGTGTGAAATGTGTGCTTCCTGCCTTGATCGAAACACACTTGGGAAACACATTTCTCAGGGACACTTACAGAGCCAGTCCTCACAATCTCAACACTGCTATGAATGTGCACAGATTACTACTCTACCCCTGTGTCCTCCATTTGCAGTGAAGGGGGACAGGTCATATGCTGATCGATTTTAGTTTGTGTTTGTTTTTAACTTATACAGACAATCTGTTGAAACAGAAAAGCAACCAAGTCCAGGAGCTTCTGTGTATCCCAATATCTGGACCCCAGCCCTCCAGGAAACACATGTTCCAGTGCCTTTTTAAATGAATGGTGTGTGCAGGACAGACTCCTGTCTTCTGCACGTCCTCTGAGCCCTACTGGTGGAGCGAATAATCAGCAACACCCAGCTTAGCCCTAATTTTAACTGTAACCCAGAGCAAAGCTCCACTCTTCCACTAACACTTACGTACATAAAGAGTATTTAAATACTATATTGATATGAGATCAATGGATGCAAGTAAAATATTAAAGTGGAACTGAATGGTTTGGTTTAGGATTTCTTTGACATGTGAAAGATATTTAGATAAAAAGGCAATCCTGAGTGTCATCCAAGTTGTAGTGAGAACAGGAGGTGGTTAGTCTTTAACAAGTGTGTTTGATTCCTGGCTGCCCTCTCTGGATTGTTTGCCTGATCGACCTGAGCTTTCGCCTGCCTCGTCGGCTACTCTTCTTGCCTCTTCTCCATTGTTCCTGTCTCTGGCCCTTGACCCCTTGCTTGCTTGACCACTCTATACACCTCCGCACCTGGGTTCTTCTCTCCTGTACCACACCTCGCTTCACATTGATTGTGCATTGCAAAAGACACATATACTGTATATTAACAATAACCTCTCATTGAAGATGTTATCTATCACTGGAATAATATCTGAAATGTAACGTATTCATGTGTTTAATGTGAATACAGTCTATTGGTTACTGGCACTGATTATTTACCTGTAGCCCCTGCCCACAGACACAGAGTCACAGGTACACAGACACAGAGTCACAGGTACACAGTCCTCTGCCCACAGACATAGAGTCACAGGTACACAGTCCTCTGCCCACAGAAACAGAGTCACAGGTACACAGTCCTCTGCCCACAGAAACAGAGTCACAGGTACACAGTCCTCTGCACACAGACACAGAGTCACAGGTACACAGACACAGAGTCACAGGTACACAGTCCTCTGCACACAGACACAGAGTCACAGGTACACAGTCCTCTGCACACAGACAGAGAGTCGCAGGTACACAGTCCTCTGCACACAGACACAGAGTCACAGGTACACAGACACAGAGTCACAGGTTCACAGTCCTCTGCACACAGACACAGAGTCACAGGTACACAGTCCTCTGCACACAGACACAGAGTCACAGGTACACAGTCCTCTGCACACAGACACAGAGTCACAGGTACACAGTCCTCTACCCACAGACACAGAGTCACAGGTACACAGTCCTCTGCACACAGACAGAGAGTCACAGGTACACAGTCCTCTGCACACAGACACAGAGTCACAGGTACACAGTCCTCTGTACACAGACACAGTGTGTACCTTAACAGGAAGCAATAAAAAAGGCAAACACAATGCTAGGGTATATTGTCAAAAGTGTAGAATTGAGAACAAGGTTAGTTAGAGCTTCAAGAAAGATATCGCTGCTCTAGAGGCAGTTCAGAGGAGAGCAACCAGACTTATTTCAGGTCTGAAGGGAACGTCCTTCTGAGAGACTGAGGACCTGAACCTTTTCACCCTGGGACTGATAAACTACTACTGTACACAGATATACATATTTTCAGGTAAAAGTAAATGGTTCCTAAGATATATACATATATATTATTTATTTATTTACATACTTACTTTTCTCCTCACACAATAACTTTCCAGATGTGTCTCATTCTAAAGGAGTATATAAATTGCTTAAATAGAGTAGAAAGAAAGAAATGTGATCCCTATCTATCAAGGACCAAGGACACAGCACACACACACACAGCACACACGCTCACACACACACTCACACACACACGCTCACACACACACAGACACACACACACACGCACGCTCACACACACACACACGCTCACACACACGCTCACACACACACACACACACACACACACACACACACACGCTCACACACACACACACACGCACACACACACACACTCACACACACACACACACACACACACACACACACACACACACACACATGCAGTGCTATCGGCCCTAAAAAGACATGACGAAGAAGACGAAGAAGCAGACCTGGGATTGAGAAGGAAGGAAGACAGCACTGTGGGGAGCCAGGCAGGAGGGTGTGTGACAATGGGGAACAAGCCTAGAAGACAGCCTTGAGGAACAGAGGACGCTGCAGATGGGAACAGGGGAATTGTTCATGGCAGGATAAGTACTCTGATGTCTTCTGGGAAAACTCTCCTTGAGTTTTGGCTGATGATTGCTGTGCACCCTTCCTGGCTCCTGGCTGCCTCTGCGTAACATGTGGTATCCTGAGGAGAAAAGGAAAGTTAATTTGAGGAGAGATACTGGACTGATTTCCTATTTTTCCTACTTATCTGACAGGGCTGGTAGAGACGGTGTGTTCCCCTGGTGGTCAGCTGGGCCTGAGACAGAAAGCAGTGCACCTGTGGAGAGATGCTGGGGAAAAGGATAGCGGAGGGACGTGAATGGGGAAAGTAACCACTGTAGTGTGTGTGGATTCACTTACCCGGCCTCAATGACGTGTTCACTCTGAATGTCATGTCCTTGTTTCTCTCTGCCTAGGGTTGGTGGCACTGCAGAGCCTGGCCCAGGGGCTGACACCGTAGGAGGGGGACCCCGTACTGCCAAGCCTCCTAGGAATCCACCTACCATGAGCTTGAACGGACATTGGTGATGAAGTCTCCTTGCTGCAGATTCGCACCTTAATTCCAGGACTTGGATTTTTGGGGGTGGCCAAGACGGGCTTTACTTTTAGAATAAATGTAGTGGGGATTTTCTTGATTAGTTATAATTATTAGTTATTTTAAACTTTTAAATTTTAAACTAGCGCAAACGCCTGTTACTAAAGGCGGCTTTAGTGTTTCTATTTCTAGGTAAAGGGGCTTCTAGGCCGGCAGACTTCATGCCCCGCCTGGCAACCATTGTAATAAACTAGATGTAATTCCAAATATTGACTCTGGGATCTTGCTTTAGCCTGCGCGGGGAGAGGGGGGGGAATAATGAGACCCCTCTCCTCACTGGAATAAAATAGGGGTGGCGTGGTCACGTGACGGTGGCAATTGTTCCCCCCTTTGTCATCGTCGCATGAAACGCAGGTCCAAATGGCACCGAGTGCTTTTACTCCACTGATGCCCAGCACATCCACCAAAATAATGATTCAGGACATTATCGGTGGAGGAGCATTAATTGTGATGCTATATAATCGTGGAGTAAAAGTGTCACCTGGAGAGGCTGTCAAAATGCAGTGTGAGGTATGAGCTCATGCAGGGAAAGTGCAGAAACTGTCCTGTGTGACTGTATGAGCTGTCAGGTATGCAGACTAAATCTATAGTAAATAGTTTATTGAAATACAAAGCTACAGTGAATACAAGCACTATATGTTGAAAACCAAGCTTACAGTTTTGAAAAGGTTTACTTTAGTGTACAATTATGTTCTGATAAATGCAATAGTTATTTTTGAACAAGAAAATATTGCGATTGAGCATTACTCCAATATTTACGTTTACACTGGTTTCATTTTCTTATTGTATTGAGCTTTTTGCTTATTGTAGACTATAGTTATTCATTATTGACTGCAGTGTGTGAGTTTAGAACAAGTTATTTGTTCTTGCATTAGAATGTAAGTTTCATCTGTATTCATGTTTTGATGCAGGTGTATTAATTAAGGTTGTGGCCCATGAATACATTGTAAACACTCGAATTGCCCTTGATAGGAAGAAGGTTCCCCAGCCCTGCTATAAACTCATCCTAACATGCGGCCAGCACAGCCTTGTGGAGCAGCCATGCTCTTCCCTGCCGGGTCAGCTCTGTTTATACAGCTTTTATAGAAATCTTATCCGTCAACATCATCCTCTCAAGCTCAGCAGAAAGTCACTGTTCAAGTCAAGCCTACGAGTGCCCCGATGCAAGTTAGTCGTATTAATGGTCACGTTAGCACAAATAACTATAACATCATTGATAGATAACATTGTTGTCCAAGGAATAATTACGTATAAATGTTGACAAACATTTCACAACCTAAGAGAAGTCTCTGTAATTAGCTGAAGTCCATGGCTGACGCTATTGAGGGGGCTTTACCCCCCTGTATTTTCTCTCAGTCCCCCTAAAAATAACACTGTTATGAAGTAATGGCGGTCAAATAGTCTGACAAATAATTTCTGTCAGCCGCCCCTTGTATTTTCACTCATCCCCCCTAAAAACATTACCACAAAAGAATCGAAGAATGAAGAAGTGACTCCGCAAAACACTGTCAGCCCCCATGCAGCCCCAGGAAGCCCCCTAAACCCTGCAGTGCGGACCCGCCGCTGGCGTCAGCTGGACAATGACAGCATCATCAGCCACCAGCTCACCTTGCAGCAGACAAATGTGTGTCTGTTAATCTTCGCGGTGTTTAGCGGGGAATGGGGCCTCCCACACTCTTATCCACTGCCGGCATCTTTCCTGTTGAGTTTTGGGCTTTGGAAAAGGGTCCCTGCTGTCGGGTTTGTAGGGCCGCAGGCACAGCGTCTCACCATGGTGAGCCTGAACGCCGAGAGCTGGACGGACCTTCTTCAGGCAGTGGCCGGCTGCTCAGGTAGGATTGGACAAGGCCTGTTTGGGGCGAGGCTTTGTGAAAGGTCAATTCAGGGGCGGGCTGACAAGAAACTAAACAAAAAAAGACGCACAACCGCGCTCTTGGCGTGCCCACCTATACAGCTCTGCGTGCCACCGGTTCGCCATCCCTGATCTAAACTCTACTTACGTCTTTGTCTGATTAGCCTGACACAGCAGATTCCCCATTAGAAACAAAATGGTTCACATAATCTGCTAAATCTTGCATCTAGACTTCGCAATGATAGATGTGACCAGGGGGTTCATACAGAGGGCAGGAGAAGGAAGGTAATGGCTGCTGGGCAGTGCTGAGCGAATGGGAGCTGAGGGAGGTGAGAGAGGGCACTGGTTGAGGAAAGTGGAAGAACAGGTACATGGGGTTAGAACTGTGGTGATGATGACCTCTGGCGGCGAGCTGGAGAAGTGCGGGGGGAAACTGACAGGTTTTCTGATTGTGTAGTCGTTTTATCTTCACAGCATTAAGGTTTTTGTTTAGCTCTGAAATATTTTCCTGTTTGTGTTCTATTTCCTTTCGATGAGATTTAAGTTTGTTTTCAAGTGTGTATAATGCTTGTTGATGAAATGAGAGTAATTCTCTTCTGGCACTTTCTTTCTTGCGTGCTGCTTCATAGAAAGACACAGCAACTGCAATGGCACCCGGAAGAAATTACAACAGATCAACAGTAACAGAGTGGAAGGATATTACTGTATTGTGCCTGTAAAATAATACACTTGTAATTCATCAATTGTACTGTGTAGCCCTTGTTTTAAATAAGCTAATAATAATGTGTAAAACAGTTGTGTCCAGCACACAAACGGTTAACTGGCAGTTCAGGGCCTTACAAATAAATGTGTATTTTTACTTAAAAAAGAAAAGAGAAGCTTCCAGAGCACCCCTATAAGACACAGAAACTGGAGCTATAAATACTTAGGTTTACTTTTTTCTAAATGAAAAAAATACAGAAATGTATACATAAAAATAACGATAAATCAAGTTAGATACATTTGAAGCAACCAGGCAACAAGGTGATCGATCCTGGGCACAGGAAACGATTTTCTGGTGGGTTACGTTATTTTTTGTTTGTTTAAAGGAATAATGTCGGAACTAAATAAGTTGTAATATGTGTTTACAAACCAGAATTAACCTGAAGTCTTGGGGATTGAGGTATTATAGAAGCAGCCAGAAATGGCGAGGAAATCATTTGATTCATCGTTTGTTTGAGTTTGCATGTGCTTTGAACAAAGGTAGAGAATCCGCCATTTTGTGGTGATTCGATGTGTGAAAAACCCGCGCTAATGATCTGTGGTATACAGATGTTGACAAGCGAGTCTGAAGTTAAGAGGGATCTTTTGAAAGGGAGAGAGGAAAATAATGTTTGATTACAGGTGATTAGATTAACAGACTTTATTGTATGTTCTGATCTGAAAGGGAGACGAGGTGCAGTGTTTCATGGTTTTGCAAAGGGGTGGATAGATCTGAAAAAAGCAACGTCAGTCGCTGTGTTAGTGAATTAAGAAGTTATGCAAAGTGTTAAAATGTAAGGTTGAAAAGGAACAGGAACACAACTTGCACAACCAGTCTCCTATCGAACCTAAGATACCCTGAATCTATTATACACTCAAATAGGGGTTACAATTGTTTGAAGTTATTCTCTGCAAGTAAAACATTTATTTTGCATAATTTACCTTGAAAGTCAACTTGCAAAAAGACAAATATATACCGACAAGTGACAAATTAAAGTAAAAACCAACATAAAGTGTTGAATGATATTGAGGGCGGAGCACTTATTTCCCAGCTGAACATGACAGGGTAGACGAGCCTATGTTTGTCAAACTCTATTATTTGATATTCCAATGATAAGCATATCTTGCAGCATACAGCAAAACATACTGCTATTTTAAAAATGTTTTCATTGTCTAAATAATACTGAATTCAACAAATAAAAAAACTTTCTTTACATTTTAGCTATGTATGCGCTCCTTGTATTGACCTTGCTCATGTGTGACCTGTGAGTGACTATCAAAATGAGACTGCTAATGATTGTTCAAGAGGTGTCTTAATGTAGACCTATATCGGCCTCTTGGGGCTGGAGGACTGAAATACAGATGGGAACGCACTACTGTAATAATATTATGTCTCAATAATGAGTTAATATAACACGTTAGAGGTTTAATTTGAGTAATAATATTAGTTTTCTTCCGTAAAAAAGATATGAGTTTTCATGCTATGTTATATGTTCTTCATGTAGAGGATGTGCACACACGTGCTTGTGTACGTGCTGCTGTCGTCAGACGCACAGAGCTTAAATGTAGTGTAGGTTTATTATGAAACCCACTCACCCACACAGGCCACGCCCACACAGGATTAAAAGCACTGGCATTAGTCATTGGAATAACCGCCAGTCATTTTTTATGCAGCCAATCCCCTCCTTCATTTATAACAGTATGGTTGTCGTTCAATGTTCATGTAGTTTAATACAGACAACAGATACCATAAGCCTTTGCCAAGATTTCTGCTTTTTTTATTTGGTTTTTGCTTCCTGATATGGAGCGAGTTTAAATTTCTGCATTCATATTCATATTCATATTCATAAATAACACTTGGACCATAGAGTCCAGCACCCTTGTTAACACCATAGAGTCAGCTCCCTTATTAACACCCCTGTCAGCACCTTGGTTTGGCTCATGTATAACCTAAACCTCAGAACTATATGTTGTAGCAATAAGTAAAACACAGAAGTCACAGTCTGGAGTCAAGAACGGACAAACAGTTTGTGAAAAAGGACAAGGACAAGATACAACACAAAGAGCGCTCATACAATATCTCAGCCCATGAAGACAGACTCACAGCCTCTACATGCACCAAAACTAAGACCTAGCAGGAAACATCTCCTTATTGGGGTTCATGCAAAAAAAAAAAAGACATACGGACACTGTACACATTAGCACCAGTATAGTCTAATTACAGAGTGAGTGAATGAGATATTTCACGCCTGTGATTATGAGAGCATATGAACACAAGCCCCCCTTCTGAGCATAGATCTGCAAGAGGCTAATAGTCTTTGAGATGTCTATATATAGCATTGTAACTGAACCGCTTAGTAGCCAATCAAATGACAGTCTAATGTGCTCAGTCCTTTCATCTATAGATTTGTAATCTTCAGTTCAGACAGAACACTTCATTGAGAAGAACAAATAGAGAAGACAAACCCTAACAGAGTACAATGAACATAATCTTATTTCTCCTTTCATTTTGCTCTAAAGCAGGTAAGGCTTAGTGTTGTTCACAAATCTGTATGACAGTCCTCAGTGAAACAACACATTTCAAAAACAGTAAAGCATTTAATAGCAAAAAACTACTTTCCATTAGTATACATTTAATATGTGTTGGATAAACTAAAAATCAGATAATCCTAGTGTAAAATAAATTATAATAAATTGCAGATGATTCGGTCAATGTAAACATATTGCTGGTATATCTTTAGCTTGTGTTTCAATATGTTCTTTCAGTTGCTTTATTTATTGATACTCGTTGAGATGCAGTATTTGAGAGCAGGAGGTCGTGTTCAGATGGAGCTGTATGTCGTCCTCCCTGCCCGACTCCCTGTGTTTTCCAGGTCTGCTTCTCTGTCAGCTGTTTGCTCAGTCCCCTTCCTCGGTGACAGTGGAGCTCGGAGGTTCAGTTACCCTGAGCTGCAGCGTTCCTGAGCGTTACTCAAGCCATTTATTGGTCTGGATCAAGCAACCATCTGGAGAACCTCCAAAATCCATAGTTTCATTTAAAAATAATGCAGCTTCATTTCATGGAGGGTTTGACAACAACAAGCGCCGTGCAATAGATAGAAGAGGTGATTCTTTTAATCTCAAGATTTCCAACATTGAAGCGTCAGACGTTGCCAGATACTACTGTGGAGCAATCAGGGACACATCAGTGAGATTCGGATCTGGAACTTCAATACGACTGAAAGGTGAGTCCAGCAATTATCTTATCAGGTTTTTTTTTTTTTAATTTTATTTCCCCTCATGCTAAATGTGAAGTTACAATGGATACTGGTTTTCCATTAAATTACAATGCTGTGTTGCGAGCGGCATCATCTCTAAAAGGTTGTCCGCTCACAATATCATAAAGAAAGGTATTACAGGATTGTCCAAATATTCTCCCTATAAAAGCATTGCTTGCGTTTGGCTGTTTGCCACTAGATGCAGCGCTGGAGGCAGATTGAGTTGCCTGCTGCAGTACAGATCTCTCACCCGTTTGTTTCTGTCAAAAAGACTAGGATCTCATTTCACAATTCATAAATACACTCACCTAAAGGATTATTAGGAACACCATACTAATACTGTGTTTGACCCCCTTTCGCCTTCAGAACTGCCTTAATTCTACGTGGCATTGATTCAACAAGGTGCTGAAAGCATTCTTTAGAAATGTTGGCCCATATTGATAGGATAGCATCTTGCAGTTGATGGAGATTTGTTGGATGCACATCCAGGGCACGAAGCTCCCGTTCCACCACATCCCAAAGATGCTCTATTGGGTTGAGATCTGGTGACTGTGGGGGCCAGTTTAGTACAGTGAACTCATTGTCATGTTCAAGAAACCAATTTGAAATGATTCGACCTTTGTGACATGGTGCATTATCCTGCTGGAAGTAGCCATCAGAGGATGGGTACATAGTGGTCATAAAGGGATGGACATGGTCAGAAACAATGCTCAGGTAGGCTGTGGCATTTAAACGATGCCCAATTGGCACTAAGGGGCCTAAAGTGTGCCAAGAAAACATCCCCCACACCATTACACCACCACCACCAGCCTGCACAGTGGTAACAAGGCATGATGGATCCATGTTCTCATTCTGTTTACGCCAAATTCTGACTCTACCATCTGAATGTCTCAACAGAAATCGAGACTCATCAGACCAAGCAACATTTTTCCAGTCTTCAACTGTCCAATTTTGGTGAGCTTGTGCAAATTGTAGCCTCTTTTTCCTATTTGTAGTGGAGATGAGTGGTACCCGGTGGGGTCTTCTGCTGTTGTAGCCCATCCGCCTCAAGGTTGTACGTGTTGTGGCTTCACAAATGCTTTGCTGCATACCTCGGTTGTAACGAGTGGTTATTTCAGTCAAAGTTGCTCTTCTATCAGCTTGAATCAGTCGGCCCATTCTCCTCTGACCTCTAGCATCAACAAGGCATTTTCGCCCACAGGACTGCCGCATACTGGATGTTTTTCCCTTTTCACACCATTCTTTGTAAACCCTAGAAATGGTTGTGCGTGAAAATCCCAGTAACTGAGCAGATTGTGAAATACTCAGACCGGCCCGTCTGGCACCAACAACCATGCTACGCTCAAAATTGCTTAAATCACCTTTCTTTCCCATTCAGACATTCAGTTTGGAGTTCAGGAGATTGTCTTGACCAGGACCACACCCCTAAATGCATTGAAGCAAGTGCCATGTGATTGGTTGGTTAGATAATTGCATTAATGAGAAATTGAACAGGTGTTCCTAATAATCCTTTAGGTGAGTGTATATATATATATATATATATATAGTATTAATATTATTATTTATTTATGTATTTCTTAGCAGAAATCTTTATCCAGGGTGAATGGACCTTTAAATGTTTTATATTTACAACAGTCCATTACAACTTTTCATTACAGTCCACCCTCGCACTGCTCTTCCATCTCTCCACTAAGAATTATAGAGGGTGATCAGTGCCAAAATTAAGATGAACGGGATTATGAACATGAAGATGATTATTAACATGAACATGAAGATGAACATGAAGATGATTATGAACATTATTATGAACATGATTATGAAGATGAACATGAAGAGGATTATGAACGTGAACATGAAGATGATGATGAAGATGATTATGTGCACTGGATAGGACAATAAGCGCTCTGGCTACAGCCCAATAGCTCTGATTGACAGAGTTCAATGTCTTGTCACATTGAGAAAGAGAAAGAAATAAAGAGACGCCACGAAATGTAGAAGCGCACTGAGAAATGTAAACAGCAAAGAGACAAACGAAATAAAAATATGTGTTGAAACGAATGAATGAATAAATAAATGTTGAAATAAATAAACAAATAAATAGATGAATAAATAGATAGATAGGCCATATGTCCATGTATTTGTTTAATCATGTATTTATTTTCTCTGTGTATTTATTTTAAATTTCAGTTTGGATAGTCCTCCATACTCTGAAACCATGTAACTCCATGAAATTAATATTTGTAAAAAAATATATATGCCTAAAAAACATTATCCATACATCATAATTCGGACCCTGTAAATAAGATGTAAGTTCATCTTAATTTTGGCACTGATCACCCTCCATAGAGAATGGCCTGACACAGGCTTGTTTCACACACTTCTGACACCAATGTAATGACTCAGGGGTTCTGGCCACAATGGGGACTTGAACCCCATTTTTCTGGGCCACAATGCAGTGATCTTACCACATCCCTGAAAGGCCCAGGCCTCTTAGTGATGCTCGAGATCGCTACAATATCATTAAGATGCTGTGCTTGCGAAAGCAGGAGATCATGTTCAAATGTATGTCGTCCTCCCTGTGTTTTCCAGGTCTGCTTCTCTGTCAGATGTTTGCTCAGTCCCCTTCCTCGGTGACAGTGGAGCTCGGAGGTTCAAGTTCTGTAACTTGTGTGTTTTGTCATTTTCTTAACTATCACAATCTTCTTCTTGGTCACCAAAATTTCCTGAGGTAAAATTGTTTAGTCAACTATGTCAAATGTGTAGATATGAATATAAATATTGTGTTCATTTGAAATGTGCTCCTCATGTCAATGGCAGGCAACAACAGTCCGCCTGACATGCATGTGTGACAGTTTAAGTTCCTGTTCCTTTCATTCGCCAGAGAAGAGGGCCTTAGATAAACCACACTCGCAGTCTGGAGAAATAGTTATGCTGGGAAATAATAATAGATACAGGGTTCAGGGAAATGTTCCTCACTCAGCAAAACCACAACTGCAAGACTAAACTGCTGCCAACTTACACTGTGATCGTATAGTGATATTGTGATATATTCAACTGTAGAAACAGTCATCCCTCATAAAACAGGGCACAACCTGTATTAACACTAATAAATACTCCCAAGAGAGCAATTCAGATTGAAATAAAATGTTCCTCCACCCAATACACTTCAGCTGAGCAAAGGGAAACAATGCCCGCTGACGGAGCTGCATGACCTCCACACAGAGAAACGCACAATACACACGTAGAAAATACATGTGCATACCTGGGGAAATAATACTATGTACAGGGTTCAGGGAGACGTTCCTCACCCGGCAAACCACTGCACAAACAGGCAGAAATGCAGAGTTAATCATCTGTCTCTTAAAACACCAGAGCTTACACGTGAGTTTTTAAATAGGCCTACACCTCGTGACTGAAAAATAATAAAACAAAATGAACCTGTTTAATGTGGTATTTTGTGCATCCTACACAGTTACGAAGGTGCACACTGAATTAATACATCAATTGGGGCATTATTGACTCAATCAATCAAGTTTGCATATATTATTAATCAAAATAAGAGCCGTCTTACCAGCAGCGAGACTCCATTAAACTGCTGCGGACTCAGCGAAGCAACACAAAATGGATGAAGGAAAGGAATGTAACCCTTTAAATGCCAGGTTGTAATTACTAACTTTTAACCAGTGATTTCAGCATGAATTTAACAGTAACAAGACAAAATTAAGTCCATTACACATGCTGTTCACAAACTAAATTGGTTCCTTTTGTGCCGACCTGTAAATGATCTGAATCAATACATTTTAGCCGGACACATACATTGAACTGAATGCATTTGTCTCTCTCTCTCTCTCTCTCTCACTGACTAGGATGAGTGAACCAATGTTTGTGTAAAGCATTAAGTGTAAGACACAGACTTTGGTAATGTGACCTTATAAACGAGTGGAGTTAGTGATTCATGTCTTTGTTTAAACAGATCCAGGCAATAAACACTGGACAAGGCACACATAAGCACTACTACACACTGTGTAGCTTACTGGTGACGTGTGTGTTAAGTATGTAACTGATGCTTCATTGAGTTCATGCTGACAATAACGGGGCTGCTGTCCTCTGGAGCTGTAGAGCCCTGTGCCCTCAGATCAGTGTGCTGCTATGGCTCTCCATACTGAGGAGCGCAGGGTGCAGCTCTGAGTGATGATCATTTCCACAGCAGTGACTGCATCGCTGTCTCATCAGGTGACCAGGCGGAGACACTGGAGCCACTGGAGCGGCCCTGTGCCGCCCAGCTGAGTGTGCTGGCGTGGCTCTCCGTGTCGAGGACGGCAGCGCTGCTGCTCTGTGTGGCCCTGCTGGCTGTGATCTACTGCAGAGGACCTGAGCACTGAGGGCTGATCTGATCTGGGACCCAGAGGAAATACAGGGGCCCCGAACACCAGGGGCTGAGCAGAGCCACTGGACCTGCACCTGCACACGCCTCCCTCTTCTGGTTTCCTTTATTGCAGGCTTTGTTTTAATCTTTTTACACTTAATAAAATGAACCATTGAAAACAAACTCCTGACACAGTGTGACTGGCACTGCGCTGCCTGTGTGAATGAGGAGATGAGTGCTGGAGTCAATCCGTCAGTCCTGGGACCCAGGCTGGGTGAGTCACAGTGCTCTGGGCTGAGGAGAAATACTGTTTTAATGGTGTAAGTATTTTACATATCAATAATAAAAACAATCAATACAAATTTTAATACTTGTGTTTAAAATGTTTAAAAAATAAATTCTTAAAATCACTTAAAAAGTTTTAATTCTTAGTGATTAATATAAACATATAAACTCAAATGAACATGTGCTTAAACAAAACAATAAAACAAACGTGATTAAAGCAAAAAATGCTACCAACAAAAGAGTCAAATACATTGAAAATAACTGAAAATGCACCGGACAAATCAAAAAACAATTAAAATGATAAAAATAAAAAACAAACCAAAACGGTCCGATGCATTTAAAATTAAATCCATACAGTCAATGTGTTTGACAAAAAAATAGAACAAAACTAACCAAAAAAACGACTGCTTTAAAAACAACTATATCTTTAAAAACAGTTAAAATTCATTTTTAAAAGTCATTTTTTAAAAGACAATCATTCATAAAATAGTTAAAAGATCTTGGACTCGGGCTCCAGCAGGGGGAGATGGCCGTCCCCGGAGGTGGGTCCCATCATGGGATCCTGAGCTCCCCCAGATCTTGTATCTGCCAGTTCTTAAAGGGCTGAGGAGAAAGGGAGGACGAGCCTTCTTCACCTCTGTGCACAACATGTCCAACCACACAGCCTGCACTCTGCCCTGAAGCCCTGCAGACTCTGCTCCTTCCTCACACCCCGGGCTGTGGCGCTGTGTGGTTCACATCTCCTCACTGCAGAGTCCAGGCCGCACAGTGAGAACGCACTCTGCTCTCATGAGCCGCAGGATTGGTCTCATTGTCATTGCACTGGCATTTTATAAAGTCTGCTTCTTCCTTTAATGACATGATACTGAAATGAATAAGAGTGTCATTGTTAGTGCTTTACACTGACGTTAGTCCACTATAGTCAGTGTGTGAGAAAGTGTGTGACACAGACCCAGAGCCGCGTTACTTCCTGTGTCTGTACTGAGAGAGTGAAGGACTTGAGCTGCATGATGTGTGAGCAGCTCCAGTGTAACATTTTCCTTTAACACATTTGAACCTCTTTCTCTTCAAAGACACTCATGTGATGTTTTTAACTGACAGCTGTAGCAACACAGGCCCTCATTTCCTTCATGACGTGTTATTAGTGCTGCGTTATTTATTTGTACTGTATTGTTGATGAACATGGACGACAAACCTCAGCAGCTTCAGTGCTTCGGGATGACTGTCTTCAGGTCACACAGCGTCACTCCTAATTGTGTTTATGGGTGCAGGACATTGAATACGAACCTATTTGTATTGATAGTTAATATTTATTATAAATAGCACACACAGTGGGGCAGTACTAAGAAGGTGAACAGTTGTAAATGTCCACACATGTAGGAACACACTGTGGCCACTTGTTACAAGTTCATTATCATTAAGATATAAAATAGTTAATTGACTGTGTCTGATGCAGGAGCTGGTCTGGCCGGCCTGTCTCACAGTCACTGCAGGGTTTAACCCCCAGGGCGCTCAGTCCCATTGCTGAGCTCTGACATCAGCATACAGCACATGTGGGTCCGTCTCTCGCCTCCTTCTCCCAGGATGCACTGCTCTGTTGGCAGTGAACTTCAGGGCAGCGTAATTCATCAGCTCTGTGTCCTGATTCTGTGGACAAAATATGTGAGATTGAAGCAAATTTCTAAAGAATTTAAATACACACCAGGTATCTGTAAAATAAAATGTATAAAGTACTGTGGATTGAAATTAAAAGGGCCAAATTTACTCAGTAACCGACAGACTACAGCAAGTGTTAAATCAGCAAAATAACGGCACTGGAAAGCAGTAAACTATGTTGCCGATTCAACACTTGCCGTGATTTATGCCACTTAAAACATTTCTTCCCAGTCGAGTCTCATGCTGAAAAGAGAGGCGAGTGATGGGTAATTTGCCGCAGGTGTAATGATCATGAAAGTGTCATTAGAAGAGAGGAGCTGTGAGCACGGTGCACGGATTGAGGCTCCACTCAGAGATGAGGCGTGTGAGGTGGGTATCACATGACATGAAGGTTATATAGGCAGTGGATTCACTTTTAAAGCCAAAGATGACAGATACAAAAAGTGTTTCCTCTCTCTCTCTCTCTCTCTCTCTCTCTCTCTCCCCCCACAAAAACTCAAGGACAACCGTACTGATACTGGTGAATTTAACACTACATATAATTTAAATTCACTAGTATATTTTTATATTAAGAATGTTATTACTATTATTATATACCTAGCTTTATAATTGTTATTTTTTTAATTTCTATTAACAAATTCAAAGGCTGTTCTTACACCTGATGGACGAGTGATCACTGGAAATATTATGGCTATGGATGATGCCCCTTGTCATACTGCCTTAGTGCCTTTATTACGTAAATGACAATGCCACTGTTTAAGAAAATATACACTTTTGTAATGCATACAAAATAGAAAAATCAGTTTATGTATAAATACTCTACAAGTCATGTTTTTTGTTGAATGTCCAATTGTGCAAGTAAACTGGTATCTTAAATCTGTTAATTATAATTAACAGATTAACAGTAAATTAAATTAACAGATTAACATTCTATTAAGTCATTACTTAATTGAATGGAACTTCTTTGATTTTGGATTCTTAAACCAACTGTGAGTAAGTCTTCCTAAAAGCGTGAATTGTGCAGCTAAAAGTTTGGATTAAAAATCTTTAAGTGTGGACCTCATATATTGTTTACTATATATCTCATATACACGTGAGTAGTCTAGATGGCGGCATCACTTACTTTGACAGCCGGAAGTCCCGTTCTCCCTGTGTATCATAGACCGTAAGTCCCACCTTAGGCTGTCAGCCATCTTGGATATCGGCCATCTTGGATTATATCAGCCATCTTGGATGTCGGCCATCTTGGATGTAAGCCATTTGTAAGGTCACAGGTCATCTGGTAAGATGGTAGCCATTTTGTTAGGATGACATCCATCATGGTGAGGGTCCAAGGGTCCAAGGGAATCAAGGAAAGAAGTCCAGTCAACAAGGCTGCCCTGAGCTCCCATTTGTTTGTTTTCTTTGTTCTGTAATTTTCTTTGAGTGGTGTTTGTTGTGGCAAGAAGCCGACTTGTGTTTTCCCGAACCCTAATTAAAGCCCTGACAACGCCGGCAACCCAAAGACTCCCTCTATTTTTCGCCCGGTGTTCACATTTGGCACCCAACGTGGGGCTCTCTAGGGCATCCGTCAAAACACACACCCCACCTGTGAGCTGGAAGAACAGCGATGGAGTCGTCTCCAATGGCACAGTTGATGGCCGCGGTGGTGAAACTACAGGCGCAGCAGCAAGAAACTATGGAGATGCTGGTCCGCCATCTCCAGACACCAGCTCCTGCGCCTATCCCTGCTCCAGCCGCAGTGAACCCAGCGTGGGCCGGACTGAAGATCCCAAAGATGGGGCCGGAGGACGACCCAGAGGCTTTTATTGCCATCTTTGAATGCACTGCCCGGTGTTGTGGTTGGCCGGAGTCGGAGTGGGCGATACGCCTGGACCCCCTGTTGACCGGGGAGGCTCAGGCCGCTGCCCGAGCGCTCCGCCCAGAGGACGACTCTGACTTCAAGAAATTGAAGGACAGCATCCTGGACCGGGTCGGCCTGACCACAGACGGGCAGCGCCGAAAGTTCAGAAGCCTTCGGTTCTAGCTCGGCTCCCGGCCCCGGGCCTTCGCACAACAGCTGCAGGACGCCTGTCACCGGTGGCTCAAACCAGACAAGCACTCGGACCTGGTGGTCACGGAGCAGTTCCTCGGCTGTCTGCCATGTTCCTCTGCAGAGAGGGTGAAGTCTCACCAGCCCAAAGACCTGGAGGAGGCCACCAGGCTCGCGGAGATCCACCTGGCTGCACGGGACGATTTCACCTCCCGACGCCCGGGGGCGGACGCTTCCCCATCAGTTCCCAAGACCCTCTCCGGCCCGACTCACCCAGAGACGGACGTAGCACCGGAGACACCAGCACCGAAACTTGCCCCTCCCCAACCCGTTTTTCCTTCCCCCACTGTCCGTCCCAGAATGAAACCCATCCCCTTGGTACCCTCTTTTTCCTCTCCCCCAGCAGTGTGCGGCCCCCAGGAACAGCCACAGTGACGTGTTGGCGTTGCGGACAACCTGGACACCGTCTGGCCGAGTGTCCACTAATGGAGGTGGATTACTCCACTGTATGTGCTGCTCGCCCCTCTACTTACCCTGGTTCAGCAAGAGACTTCACAGTACCGGTAAGAATGGGGGGACGTGAAGTCAAGGCCCTCCTGGACTCGGGCTGTAGCAAGACGCTGGTCCAGGATGGCCTGGCTCCCTGGGGCACCGGCAGGCGAGGCACTAAAGTAGCTATACGGTGTATTCACGGGGACATACACTGTTACCCCACGGCCCAGGTAAATATAATGATTGGTGGGGAAACTTATAAGATGAACGTGGGACTCGCCCCTCGTTTGCCATTCCCGGTGGTCCTAGGGTGGGATTGGTCTAAATTTCTGTCCAATATCAAAGATCCTAGGCTCTCGTTATCTGATTTGGCTGGGGCACGCGTGAGACGTGGCTCTGGGGGCCGATCGCCCTTAGTGGCTGCCGGCGATGAGGATAGCTTTTCCTCCGACCCCAGTCACGCAGCAGCTGACAATACTCTGTCGGACCCGGGGGAGGGAACGAGTTCTGATTCGCCAGCTCTCCCCTTCCTCCACCTGGAGGTCCGATACCTCTGGCGCAGCTCCGGATCCCATCTTCTCCCGGGTTTCCGATTTCGCTCTGGACCAGTCCAGATGATGCCCTGGGTCGGTTATATGACCAGGTCGCAGTTGTGGACGGTCGCATAGTGAATGCAAAGAGGGCGCGCTCGTATCCCCAGTTCCACATTGACAAATATTTATTATATAGGGTTACCAAAAATCGGGGGGGGGACCCGGTCACAAAACAATTACTGGTACCATGCTTGCACAGGCGCTTTGTGTTTCTCTCTGCACACAAAGTACCTATGGTGGGTCACCTGTGTCGTGACAAGACCTTAAGCCGGATAACGGACCGATTCTTCTGGCCAGGCATCAAAAAGGACGTAGAAAGGTGGTGTGCTGCCTGTCCAGAGTGCTAGAAGACCAATGCCAGTGCAGTACCGCTGCCTCTCATGGAGATACCATTTGAGCGCATTGGGATGGATTTTATCGGTCCGTTAGAGAAAAGCTCCGTGGGGTATCGATTTGTGCTGGTCATAGTGGATTATGCCACTCGGTACCCGGAGGCGATTCCTCTACGGACAATGTCAGCGACTAGGATCGCCAAGGAGCTGTTTAAGGTCTTCACTCGGGTGGGGATCCCAAAGGAAATCTTGACAGATGAGGGCACTCCCTTCATGTCACACGTGATGCGAGACCTCTGTAGGCTGCTGGGGATAAAGTCCATCAGGACCTCTGTAAGATATTATTTGTTAGAATGTATTTTTCTATGGGAAATTCTATACCATCTGGTTTGGTATAGGAAACAGACTTCCTCCCTTTTATCTGGTAGCAACTGCTAACCCCTGGTAACCTTATCTGTATGTCCAGAAGACCAAAAGGGACCTGTCCTCTTATTGGCTCCTAGCCAAAATCAAAATGACCCCCACTTCTAAATTACTTTAGCATAAGGCACCTAAGTCATGGTGGTGGCAAAATGCTATTGGTTGGAAGGAAACCTTATAAAAGGGAAAACAAAGAGAATTTTAGTTCTCTTAACTTCTTCATTCTGCAATGTGACACAAGAGAGGGCTGGAGGGAGACAGAGAGAGACACACTGCTTCCTGCCTGACCAGACTGGCCTATAAGCTGTATTGTGAGGAGAAAGAAGAAAATGGGTATTATCTGTTTCTTACTGTAATCCAGCAGAAGCTTAATATTACTTATTTTCAGTAATATAATTGAATGATATTAGTTTCCTATTTTTGTCAAAATAAATGATTATGGCACATCTGTGACTTGACCGCATCTTCCCTCTAAAAAGAATCTTAAAAGAGAAACCAATTGACCTATGAGTTTTCAGTTCAACTATTTATTTAGATTGACTAAAAAATCAAGCATTCAAAATTCTCTTACATAGTGGTGGCCAGTACGGGGAGATGACGGATATCTGCTACAAGTCACAGATTGCTCTGAGAGTATTAATGTGCATGCATTGACAGAATAGCGCTGTATATCCGACTCTTGCCTGAAAGACGAACCTCGTGTAACGGTGTCGTCAGCATAGCCAGGATTGTACGAACTGATCATTAACCTTAGGAGTGTGTAGTAATTTCAACTCCAAGGAGGAAAACCACATAAAGTGTGGGCGAGTGATTGAATAGTGACCTTCTGTAAACAGAGGCAAACATGGATCATCTGTGTCAGAAGGCAAGCCGGTGTATCCATAAGGACCGAATTAAAAACTCGATAAAGAAGTGTGCGAGCACTTCATTACAGAACTTAGAGTCCTGTTTAGCGGAGTTAACAAATGAAAAAGTGAAGAAGTCACAACTGAAATGAGCTGCTCTGTATGGGTTAGCTCAGTGTGTTAAGATCTTATCTGATCATTCTGCCGAGGTAGAAACTAAATTGAAACATGTTAGCGATGAGAAATCTGCCCTGCTTTTACAAAATGCAGAGTTGAAATTTCAGATGCTGACAGTGAGCAGTAATGCTGTTATTGCAGCTGCTGCCTGTTTCGATAAAGAGCAGCGCAGATCTGACAATGAGAGTTTGAGAAAAGAGAATCACACTTTACAGCAAAAGTTCAATGATTGCCAGGCAGTTCTCAGACACACTGCGACCAAAGTTTCCCAAAGTAATCACACTGCATGTAAACAGCCGATTTGGGTCCAATTACTCTAGAGACAGATTTAGAGGAATTAATGATTCAACTTTTTTTTTGCATTCAGTTACACCCACAACTGAACGACCTGCATTGGAAAACAATAATTTTAGCTGCATGTTCTCCGACTTTAAGATCCCTGTTAAGTGTTGATGAAGTGGGGAGAGCGACTGCGTGGACTGAGGTCTTAGAGCTAATAAGCGAAGCTTGTGGCTGGAATGCAGCAGATTGGGGAAGTAAATTTTATTCTGCAATACAGAGAAAAGGCGAACATGGATTACACCCTGATTTGAAAGCAATCCTGGGCATCTCAGCTGATGCAACCGAGGATTGGGAGAATTTGTTTGCTAAAATTTGCAGAGCACAGGAATTAGTGAAACAAGGAGCTTGGAAATGTGTTAAAATTGATAATAAGGGGAAAACTGAAAAAGAATCCTGTGGAAAATTATTCCAGGTCGAGGGGCCTCATGTTTTCTTAAACACAGAGCCTGACTATGGGCCTTGTCCCCCTCATAATCCTCACTGGGAAAATAAACACAACTCTGGTTACAAGCGTAACAGGGGCAGAAGTGACCGCGCTGGAGATCAGACTCACACTGACCCCAAGTCAAACAGACAGGCCGGGACACCCCAAGCGGCGGTGCCTAATGTGACTCCTCCCACCTATGATGAGTCAAAGGCAGCACCAACTCCTCCTCAGTACTCAACTCCTCCCCTGTATCCGCAGAAAGAGCTACAGCTCCTGCGTCAGGAAGTGCAACAACTGCGCACTGATCTCATAGGGAAAGCAGCCCATGCACAGCACGCATAGGGGTGCGTGGCCTCCCTGAAGGTAGAAACGAAGCTCTACCGGGACAGATGGAACAGGCCGATCTTAAGAGCAGCTGTTGACGGAGGCCCACAGCAATGCATGCTCTTAGACACTGGTCCTTCTGTGTCTGTCCTACATGCTCAATCTCCACACACACACACATTATCTACAGGTATTACAGCTAATGTATCTGGGTTTAAGGGAGACATGACTACTGCTATGAAGGGTATAAAATGTAATTTGAAAATAGGTGATTATCAAACTTGGTCTCCTATATTAATACCTTTACCTGAGGGTCAGTCAATTATTGGTTCGGATGTCTTGAGAAGATAAGGTGTAATACTTGATTACGCTAATAATCAGATTTGGTTTAACAGAGAAATGTTGTGTACACTGTTAGTGATTCACATGCAGTATATACTATTAAGTCACCAGGTGAATTACCGCTTCCATTCAATAAAAATTATGCATTGAGGCAAATAATAGTGAAATACTCTGATGTGTTTGCCAGGCATAAGCATGACTGTGGTAATGTGGGTCAGGAGGAAGACATCAATGGTCCTCCTCATACATTTCAAAAACAATATGGGATCCCCACTGAAAGTCACAAATCTGTTGCAACTGTTATTAGTTCTCTGTTACAGCAAGGAGTCATAAGACATTGTACTTCTACAACAAACTCTCCTATTTGGCCTGTGCGGAAGCCAGTCGGATCGTGGAGACTGACTGTGGACTACAGGCGACTCAATGCTGTGACACCTACCTGTGCACCGATTGGAAGAGACACTGCAACTCTACTGTCCCGTGTCCCAACTGACAGTAAGGTCTTCACAGTGCTGGACATTTCCAATGGTTTCTGGAGCGTTCCACTTGCTCAAAATTGCCAATACAAATTTGCTTTCACTTTTGACAATCAGCAATACACATGGACCAGCTTACCGCAAGGTTTGCATAATTCTCCAACCATTTTTGACAAGCGGATGGCTGAGGCTATAAAAGGTTTTTCCAGACCTGAGTGCCTTGTCCAATACGTCGATGAACTACTGCTTGCTACAACTACATAAGAAGAACATCTTCAGCTCTTTGATGAACTCTTAAGTCTCCTTTCACAAGCAGGTTTGAAAATCAACCCAAAGAAAGTGCAATTGTTTCGAGACTCTGTTTCATATTTAGGTGTTACTCTCACTCCAGAGGGGAAATCACCTGACAATGCCAAGGTTCAGCTAATCACAAAGTTGCCTTTGCCTGTCACTAAAACTGCATTGCGTTCTTTCCTAGGTTTGATGGGATACCAAAGAGACTTTATTCCAGAGTTTGCTACATTTGCAAAGCCACTATACGAACTTTTGCGAAAAGATTTCTACAGTACTGAAACTAGGACAGAGAACCACACTAAAGCTGTTGAACAGTTAAAACAAGCATTGGTGCAAGCTACTGTGCTGCTAACTCCAAACCCTACACTACCTTTTCACCTAGAGGTGGGCTCCTCCAAAGAAGCACTGACTGCCGTGCTTTGTCAAGAACGCCACGGTGTGCTGAAACCAGTAGCCTTCGCTTCACGGTGTCTTCAGGGTGTTGAGAGACAGTATGATACGTGCACTAGACACTTGTTAGCGACTTTTTGGGCAGTGAAACATTTCACTTATATTACAGGACTGAACAAAGTGGTGCTGCACACACCGCATACTCCACTGAACTTGTTATTGAAGCCCACAGATACTTTAGTTTTATCACAGAGACTTTCGCATTGGACTTTGTTAATGTTGCAATGTGACTTAGACATAGTAGAGGTGAACATCATATCAGAAATGATGAAGCTGATCGGTGTGCTAAATTTGCTGCTAGACACTGTGGTCCGTGGCATTTGCCAGATCCATTGCCTACCAATGAAAATGTCTCTGCCTTGGTGAACTCGCAGTCTCTTTTTGAGATTCAAAAATTAGATTCAGACATCCAGACTAATATTCACTGGCATTTGCAGGAGAAACCGCTTCCACAACCTACGTTTTGGTCTCACAAAACTACTCTGGTGGGTGTGGGTGATTCTGACAAGGTCCTCATGGTAAACATGCCACAATCTGAATACCCTGTAGTCTGTGTTCCCTCACAATTAGCTCCAGATATTTTTGACCTATTTCACAACTCACCAGTAGGAGGTCATTTTTCTGGTTTCGTGCTGGTTAGTAAGTGTCGCTATCATATAAAAAAGAAAACGCGGGTTATTCTTATGCATCTCTATTAAATTGGAGTAGTAGGCAGACCTAGCAGAGGGCAGGGCTTGGTTGTATCTTATTGTACTGTCATTCCATGCCATGTGGAAGACCCCTAGTTTTGCTTCTCTCCATTTACACTCACATCTACGGCATTCTGTTTTCAGTGAGCGAGTGTGTTCGTCAAACCATGGTGAGTGTTTTGTTGGTTTAATTTGTCATGTCCTTAATGGGGCTACTGTATCTAAAGCAGTGCTTAGTGTATTGTTGAAATTATTTAATAATTAATCTACAGATCCTGTTTTGATAAAGCTAGCATTTGGCAACAGAGTAGTGAATTTATGAATAGCAGTGGGATTTAGGCAGCGAGTTTCTATGTTCCTCTCCTGTGTGTCCGATTCTACTCCTGGCAGCTCAAATGTAATAAGGCAGTGGTCAGAAATCGTCTGGTTTTTGGGTGATATTATTAGGTTGTGAATCTGTACCCCACGGGTAATAACTAGATCTAGTGTGTGATTGTGACGATGTGTGGGTCCTGACACATGCTGAGTGAAGCCTACAGACTCCAATAGGGACAAGAAACTAACAGTGAGGGGGTCGTCTTTAATGTCAATATGTATGTTAAAGTTCCCCAAAATAATGAGTTTATCATAATGTATGGCTAAGTCAGATAAGAGATCGCTAAATTCGGTCATAAAAAAGGAATAGGGGTCTGGTGGCCTATAAATAGCTATAAGCTGAAGAGGTGGATTCAGCCTAAATTCTACCTGGTGAATTTCAAAAGATGTCTAATGTCTTAGTAGACGAGCGCAGGTCTGTGCGGTAGATGGTGGCCAGACCCCCCCCCGCGGCCTGTTGCACGGGCCTTCTGGCAGTAAGAGAAGTCATTAGGGGAGGCTTCTACTAATGGAATAGTGTCATCTGGTCTTGACCAGGTCTCAGTCAAGGTGAGCACATCTATGTGTGTGTCAGTTATGGTGTCATTTATTAAGGCTGCTTTGCTAGGTAGTGAGTGGATGATTAAGACAGCAAGCTTATACATGGGAGAAGTAATGTGAGCAGGTAATTTCTGTCGTGTAGTTTTAACTTTTATTAGATTGTTGAAACGAGGGCCCCGAGAGGAAGGAATACATCCAAGCCTATGACAAATTACTGTTTTAATAGGATAACTATTCATTTTGTTTGTATAAGATTTAATCTCAGGACTATGTACTTTATTGGATGCCCCCAGGCAGGGATCTAAGATCGGGGTCAGGCTATGCTGGGAGTTACAGGCAGACTGCAGCGTAGGACTGCGAGCCTACAGCCTGACCGGTGCTCTGAGGAGTCACGTTTTTAAACAACTAGCTATATATTATCAGATAACATTAGCACTCCTCTCCAACTCAGATGGAGCCCATCTCTTCTGTATAAGCCAGGCCTTTCCCAAAAACAATCCCAATTGTTCACAAAAGTGAAATTATTTGATGCACACCAGTTTGTCAACCAGCTATTTAGAGAGGACAGCCTGCTGAAGGCCTCAGCCCCTCTGTGTAATGTTGGTAGCGGGCCAGAGTTATATTCTGACATCGTGTTTTCGCTGTTTTGCATAGCGATGACAAATGTATTTTTAAAATCTCTGATTGTCAATGTCTAATATCGTTAGTGCCAGCGTGAATAACCAGAGTAGGAACTTTGCCGCCTGGCAATTCGTCCAATTTAGCTTCGATGTCAGAGACTCTGGCTCCTGGGAGGCATTTTACTTCTACTGCTGCTGACACAATCTTTATATTTCTAACTATGGAGTCTCCAATAATGAGCACCTTCTCAGCAGACGCGCCGATGAGGTGTTCAAATCTGTTCAGGGTCCGAATGGGAGACCGGCGCGCCGGAGCTCTAGCTCTTGATTTCGTGCTTCTAGAGCCTCTCTTTACCGAGACCCAGCGATCCTGCTGTGACTGCGCAGGCGCCGGTGTGGCATCTCGCTGCTACAGAGGACAGATCCGTGTTTCTACAGACCGAGTCCAGCCAATTTTCGGCCTCTTTTGTATTTCTAAGAGTATCTACGTGCTCCTCCAACACGCGTACTCATTCTGCCAACTCCTTATTAGCTATGCATTTTGTGCAGTAAAATTATCATTTTGGTCGGCGGATCTAACCATGGTAAACATGCTGCATGACAAACAGTAAATTAGAAAAAGACATATTAGCAGTGCTGCCCTTTTGCGTGCCGCTGTTGTTTTTGCTTCACTTCAGAGCCGCAGAACTCCCGGTCACGTCCGCACGTCTGCTGTCTCGCTCGATCGCTCGTCGCTCAGGTCTGGCTTCCGCTTCCGGTCTCCATTTGAAAACTAGCCTGGCTTATCTAGTGTCCAGAGACCAAACGGGACCTGTCCTCTGATTGGCTCCTAGCCAAATTCCAAAGGACCCCCACACTTCTAAATTACATTAGCATAAAGCACCTAACTCATGGTGGTGGCAAAATGCGATTGGTTGGAAGGAAACCTTATAAAAGGAAAACGAAGAGAAGTTTAGTTCTGTTCACTCTTCAAGGAGTTCAAGAAGAAGAAGGAGATAATGACAAGAAAAGAGCAGGAGAGAGAGGAGAGAGAGAGACACACTGCTGCCTACATGACCAGACTGACCTAAGCTGTACTGTGAGGAGAAAGAAGAAAATGGGTATTATCTGTTTCTTACTGTAATCCAGCAGAAGCTTAATATTACTTATTTTCAGTAATATAATTGAATGATATTAGTTTCCTATTTTTGTCACAAATAAATGATTATTGCACATCTGTGACTTGACCGCATCTTCTCTTAAAAGAGAAACCAATTGACCTTGAGTTTTCAGTTCAACTATTTATGTAGATTGACTGAAAAACCAAGCATATCAAATTCTCTTACACTGTGTTAGCTAGCCCTAGATCTGCCTCCATCCTTGTCATTTTCATTGTGAAAACTCCTTTCAAGATGCATGTTGAATCTGCAATCCCTGCAAGTTTCAAATTCCTGTTATGTATCTATCCAGGTATTTATTTTTCTTTTAATTACATTGTAATAGTGTGTATTGGCATTGGCATAATATTGCCTGAGAGTTTGAATGATTACTATATAGCATAAAGATACGGGTGACAAATTAAAAACCTGAATAAATGAGTGGAGGAACAGATGCCTCCAAACAGGTGTACTGAATGATACAATTAAGCAATTACCATCCCATCATGCTCTGTGGCATGTATACAAATGCTGAGCAGCCCAGTTGACCTCGATTTGGGGTCAAGATGGCAAGAGGAAAGGATCTAATTGACTTTGAAAGAGGGGTCATTATTGGAGCATGAAAGACAGGAGCTTCAGTCCCAGACGCTCAACTGGCTCGTGTTTCAATAGGAACAGTGACTGAAGTTACATCTGCATTTAGATCTTTGGGAAAGACGTCAGTCAATAGGGTTTGAAAGTGTGGTCGAAAGCGCACATTCCATGGCTGTGATGCTCGTGCATTACTGTGATATGTAAGGAACAACAGAAGAGCAACTCTTCCCCAGGTGACTGAGAATGTCAATGCAGTAAATGATCAGACTGTGTCAGCAAGAACAGTCCATGGAGAACGACACAGAGAGGGGTATTAAAGTTGGGCTGCAGTGCATAAACCCCTCAATACAAGACAAATGCACATCTGAGAGTTTATACAAACCAGTTCAAATCATGAGTGATCACCTATATCCAATGGCAGGGATAGCGAACCTATAGCATGTGTGCCCAGAGTGGCACGCAGAGCCGTATAGGTGGGCACGCCAAGTGAGCTGAAACTGATTGGCACAGTCAGTATATTTGTCAGTGACAGCACCACCCCCAAGTCATTGAGCAGCGCTCATGTTATTTTCTGAATATTTATGTTTTAGGTTGGGTTCTTGCGCGCAGATTTTCCAGTTATTCAGATTGATACCACTGCCTTATTTTGTCTTAAAACATAAGTGCCACACGATGTACATTAATCTACCAGTTTTTGTTATTTTACAAAATGTAAAAGCAGTAGATATTAAGTAAATATACGTTGAAAACAACAAGGGTCCATTGGTAATGATTGAGTGCCAGTGCAAACAAAACACAAAACAATATGAAGGGTTACTAATGCAGCCAAATGAACAGACTTCTACTTCGTGTGTGTAATGGCAGGGCAGATGGAGAACCTGTGGGACTTTGTTTTGGGGGTAGATTGTGCTTTTAATGGGGTTTTTAATTAACTTTAGCATTATAATCATCAAACTTAATGTGTGATGAAATGTGATTCATGCATTTTACTGCACTGTAGCAATACTGCAACATTGAAATGATGTATTGATTGCATGATGCACTTATTCTTTATTCTGTAATATTGTGACGTGCTTTGGCATGGTGTTCCACTATATACAATTAAGATTGATTGATCTAATTTTAATGAGGATTAAAGATTCTCAATGTCCAAAATAAAATGGACATGTTCCAAAAATGACTGAGCTAGTGGTGTGCTATTACTATTGATTTTTATAATTATAAATTAACAATAATCTGCGAGCAAAAATGGAACCTGCATATTTATAATCTTTTTTGGGAAGAATATGTGCCTCGCTTCATTCAGCTTCATAACCTGCAGCTGCACTTGCTCTCCAGACTACAGAGGGATACGGGAATGGGGTTCAAGTTGGAGGGAGAAGTTGGCAGTGGATGCAGGATGGGATTTATCTGTCCATAGTTTTAAGATTTTTCCGTATTGCGGTTTGTTTTGTTGTAATGTTTGCTTAATAACTTAATTATATATATATATATATACATACACATACACATACATATACATACACATATAGGGTAATAAAAATGCAGTTTAGCCCCTGTATAAACTTTTATATCCCTAATTTATCATTGGTACCCTTTGGCACTTGCAAAGTATACAAACCAGAGTTTGGGCAAAAAGGTTCGCCATCCCTGTCCTATGGTGACACATTTCTCTCCTGATGGGAGTGGTCTCTTCCAGGATGACAATGCCCCCCATCCACAGGGCACAAGGGTCACTGAATGTTGTGATGAGTATGAAAATGATGTGACTCATATGCTATGGCCTTCGCAGTCACCAGATCTCAACCCAATTGAACACCTATGGGAGATTGTGGACCGACATATTAGACAGCGCTCTCCACCACCATCATCAAAACCCCAAATGAGGGAATATCTTTTGGAAGAATGATGTTCCATCCCTCCAGTAGAGTCCAGAGACTCGTAAAATCTGTGCCAAGAGCTTTGAAGCCGTTCTGGTGCCCAACACCTTACTGACAAACTTTATGTTGGTCATACTTTACAATAAGTACCCCTTATCAGACAATACTGATATGTTTGTTAACATGAACAAACCAGTAACTAATGCATCAACAAGTCATGAATTAATGTTATGGTTAGTCTTTCTTCATGTCTGAATATTCAGAGGCAGTAACTAACGTGAACAAATGACTTAGATAACATGAATAAACATGAGTCATTATAAAACTCCAGCTCTCTGGCTGTTACTGTGCTTAATCCGCATTCAAGCAGTAAATTATCCAGTCAGACCCAATAAGGCAAACAACCAATTATTTTAAACAACGACCAGGAAGGAAATAGTTTGGAGTTTTGGAACGTTATGCAAACTCGATCGGCTGCAATATCTTCATCGTCAAACAGTGGAATATAAGTTATATATACTGTTTTATATATTTACATGAATAACTACTGGCATTAAAAACCATACGTATTGCATTTCCATTGTATTTGCGTTCCAATGTACATTTGTATTACATAAAACGTGATATATAGCATAGCCTATATCAATATATATATATAAATATATATATACCTAAAAATATATTATTAGTTTTAATAAAACCCTTATTGCATGATCATTGAATAAATTGCTTATTATTATTATTATTATTATTATTATTATTATTATTATTATTATTATTATTATTGTGTTCTGTAGGTTTATGAAGCTTTCTATATCCAGCAGAAAACATTGCACACCTAAACATGGGACTAGGTTGCGTTATTTATACCAGTATAGGTAAATGAATTAAATATAAATTAAATGTTAAAAACACTGCCTAATAATCATTTGCAAACCATTGTTTCCACTTTACCACAGGTACACCAAAATGTGTTAACAAGATTCTATTGATGTTAAGTAATGCATGAGAAGCACTAGTAATGCATTGGTAAGTCATGAACAGTTTCCACAGAAACAAAAAAACATTTTTTTGAGTTGTTAATTATGTTTTGTAAGTCACCTTGGATAAGGGTGCCTGCCAATAAATAAATACATAAATAAATAAATAAATAAATAAATAATAAAACTTATAAAGAGGGTTCATAACTAAATTTTCGACCTTACAATTTTTTCCCAAAATTGCATCTTACAAACATTTTCGTCGAAACACATACTGTGTTTCCATTACAAATGTGACATGTGCTTTAGATAATTTTAACATTTTATAGGGTGGAATTGACGTTTTGACTTAAAATCACAATTAATATTCGTTGTTTTTTTTAAGAAAAGTTTACAAACGAGAGGAGCCCATTCACCCCATCGTGCTCGTTTGGTGTCCATTAATAACTCAGTGATCAAGGATCCTATCCAGTCTGTTTTTGAATGTTCCCAAATTGTCTCTTCAGCCACATCGCTGGGGAGTTTGTTCAGATTGTGACGCCTCTCTGTGTGAAGAAGTGTCTCCTGTTTTCTGTCTTGAATGCCTTGAAGCCCAATTTCCATTTGTGTCCCCGGGTGCGTGTGTCCCTGCTGATCTGGAAAAGCTCCTCTGGTTTGATGTGGTCGATGCCTTTCATGATTTTGAAGACTTGGATCAAGTCCCCACGTAGTCTCCTCTGTTCCAGGGTGAAGAGGTTCAGTTCCTCAGTCTCTCAGTAGGACATTCCCTTCAGACCTGGAATAAGTCTGGCTGCTCTCCTCTGAACTGCCTCTAGAGCAGCGATATCCTTCTTGAAGTGTGGAGCCCAGAACTGCACACAGTATCCAGATGAGCTCTAACTAGTGCATTGTACAGTCTGAACATCACTGCCCTTGTTCTCAATTCTACACTTTTAACAATATACCCTAGCATTGTGTTTGCCTTTTTAATTGCTTCCCCACATTGCTTGGATGGAGAAAGTGAGGAGTCCACATAGACTCCTAGGTCTTTCTCATGCGTTACTTCATCTAGTTCTATTCCTCCCATAGTGTAATTATAGTGGACATTTTTGTTACCTGCATGTAATACCTTGCTTATGTGCCCATTGAATTTCATCTGCCAGGTGTCGGCCCTCAGCTGAATATTATCTAAGTCCCTCTGAATAGCCTGTGCTGCTGAGATTGTATCTGCTGAGCCGCCTATTTTAGTATAATCTGCAAATTTGACAAGTTTGCTAACTATCCCAGAGTCCAGATCATTAATATAGATTAGAAAAAGCAAAGGCCCTAGTACTGATCCCTGTGGAACTCCACTAACAACCTCACTCCAGTTAGAAGCGACTCCTCTAATCGACACCCTCTGTTTCCTATACATCAACCAGTTCATAATCCATCTACTTACATTACCCTGAATGCCTAAAGCTTCCAATTTGAGGATCATTCTTTGGTGTGGAACCTTATCAAAAGTTTTTTGTAAGTCTAAGTATATCATATCATATGCTTTCACATGATCTACAGCTGCAGTTGCATGTTCAAAAAATTCCAATAAATTAGTAAGACATGATCTGCCTCGTCTAAATCCATGTTGACTATCTCCAAGAATATGGTTTTCATGAAGATGCTCCTCTATTTTCTGTCTAATCATTTTTTCCAACATTTTACAGGTGATGCAGGTGAGACTGATTGGTCTGTAATTTCCTGGCTCAGTTTTGTTCCCTTTCTTGTGGATTGGTAAGACATTTGCTGTCTTCCAGTCAGTTGGCACATCCCCTGTTCTAAGTGTCATTTGGAATAATTGAGTTAGCAGCCTATAAATAATTTCCCTAATTTCTATAAGTACTGTTGGAAATATCCCATCTGGCCCAGGTGATTTGTTGGTTTTTAATTCTGCTAGTCCCTTTAGTACCTCCTCCTCATTTATCCTGATCTCTCTTAGGATTTGACTGGACTGGTTGTTAACCTGTGGCATGTCATCTGTTTTTTCTTTTGTAAAACCTCTGTGAAATACTCATTTAGAACATTTGCCACATTATTATTATTTTTGTCATTTAGCTGACACTCTTATCCAGGGTGACTTACATTTGTACCCATTTATACAGCTGGGCATTTTTACTGGAGCAATCTAAGTGAAGTACCTGCTCAAGGGTACAACAGCACTGCCCCACCAGGGATTTGAACCCACAAGCTTCCAGTCATGAGTCCAGAGCCCTAAACACTACTCCACAGTATTGAAATCTATTAAACCATTTTGGCCAATGTTTTTTGGTAAAAATTTCTAACATCTTGTTCCTTATACTCCTGGCATTGAGGTACAAACATTTCAGGACTTTCCTACTAGCAGTTTCCCTTTGATTTCTTTCCTCAGTGGAACATTACCCATTGTCAGAGATCCCTGCCCCCCTGGTCCCTAGTTTAAATGATTGTCAATTTCTCTGCACATGCACTCTCCCAATGCATTAGCCCCCCTTCTGTTTAGATGTAGACCGTCCGGTTTGTACAGGTCCCATCTAGCCCAGAAGAAAGACCAATGCGCCATAAACCTAAACCCTTCTTCCCTACACCAAGATTTTATCCACGTGTTAAACTTTCTAATCTCTGCCTGTCTCCCTGGCCATGCACGTGGTACCGGAAGTATTTCAGAGAAAACTGACGTGGAGGTTCTTCTCTTTAGTTTTGTTCCAAACTCTTAAAATTTGTCTTGCATAACCTCTGTCCTACCTTTTCCTATGTCATTGGTTCCAATGTGGACCATGACCAGTGGATTCCCCCCGGCTTTGGCCAGTAGCCCGTCTACTAGTTTAGGGAGATCTGCAACCTGAGCACCAGGCAGGCAAGATACCATGTAGGTCCCCTTATCACTAGAACACACTGTGTGATCTACACCTCTAAGAATCGAGTCCCCTGCTATAACTACCTCCCTCTTCTGTGGGGGGAGTGTGCACCATGGTGCTCTGGTGCTCAACTGCCCTCCCATCACCCTCTGAGCTGTCACTGTCCAACTCGGTGCACAGCAGTTGGAGCCTGTTGGGCAATTCTGGCTCTTGGGGTGTCTCTAGGGGGTGTGCTCGCCCTTTTCTGTGGTTACAACCTACTGCAACCCAGCAGTTCTCTACGCTGTCCTGCTCTGAGGTCTCAACTCTCCTAGGTTGATTGACCAATTCTTCCATATCACTAATACAGCACAGAACAACAAGCTGAGCCTCAAGATCATGGACCTTGATCTGTAGGACTGTAGTGGCCACATGCTTCTAAATGTTAGTTTTTTCAGTCTCTTAGTTTCTGTTCCCTAGTCAACTGCTTGACTTTTTCTCTACAGCTGCTTTAAGTTGCTTTTGTCTACCTGCCCTCAATTCACACCTAACTAGCTACACCTGGCTGCTCCTGCAACAGAATTTCTGCTAGTCCTTGACTAAATCTCATTTCTACAACCTATTTACTTTCACCAACTCAGCAGCTGAACTGAATTGGCTTAAATTTAGGCAAACCACAGACAATGCTAACGTCAATTAGGGCAAACTTAAAACAAAATGAGCAATGCTAAGACTGGTCTGAAACTAGGAAAACAACAAGATGGCTGCCTCTCACCTGTACCCTCCTGTGTCTCTCTGTGGAAACTTGTATATACTTCTGTGTATACAAGTTGCCACAGACAATAATACAATATTTTTATCAGATTGTTGTTAATATGCTTGCAATTATTGTATTGAACATAGACATGTAGATTTAAAATAAACCATAGCGTATTGATCTCTCAACTAGTTTAAATTCAGAGTGCATTTAATGATACTTGTGCCCGGCCAGCAGCAGTGCTGTGTGGGGGATGGGTCCTGCCATGTGATTGTGCAGATTAGGAACCTGTCTCTCTTGTGCTGCTGCAATGGCGCATGGCTGTGCATGGGTGCGATCGTCCTTGTTGAAAGTGAAATTGTATGAATACTGTCTGTCCCAAAGCTTTAAAGAGAGGGTGGGACTTAAGGGTCTGTTCCATCATTAAACGCAATGTTAAAAGAATCTGAAAATATGCAGGCGTGCCTCTTAGTTCTATGCATATAACTAAAATGTAAACGTGAATTGGCTCCAATGTAGTACAGATATGACATATAGAGACATCAATCATTCCTGTGAAAATTAGCCACATCCTAATTTAGCCTTCAAAAACACGCAGGAAATTGAATTAAAGTGTTTTTTTCAACCTTTTTCCAAATGGATTTACTAACACCGAAGACGCCATATTGGTAAATCTGTCTACTTTAAATTGAGTGGCAGTTTGTTTGTCAAATCAGAGTACTAGTGCCTGTCCCAGCCTCTCAAAGGAGGGGTGTGACCGAAATTTTGCAGTGCAGCGTACCAGAAACATGAGCAACACGAGGGGTGTTTCTAAGATGCTGTTAGGAGGGGGAAACCCAAAGCAGAACAATATAATGTTTCAAATGAGGTGTTAAATAATTGTATTTTCACATACATCGGGTATTTAGATGTTTGCTCATGTACGAATTATTTAATAGCGAATTATAATCAAAGCAGGACAAGTTTTGGTCTCCCATTGAGGATAAATGTTACACGCTCAGAGTTGTGACCTTTACTATAAGTACCCAAAATGTGTTAACAAGGCCCTATTATGTTAACTAATGCAAAAGGAGCACTAGTACCTCCAAAAGGGTTAACTAATTCACTAATTAGCTTACATTGTATTGCACTTATATTTTGTAAGTAGGCCTGGATAAGGGAGTTTGCTAATAAATAAATAAATAATAATAATAATAATAATAATAATAACATAGTGTGTGATGAAAACCAAGCCATTAATAAGGCATAAATCATTAATGTAAAGCACACCACACACACACAGATGACCCGGATGGTTCCCACCCTTCTCAACCTGTTTTGCAGAGGAAGATGGCTGCATGGAGTTCAGCTAGTGAGTCATACATCCATTAGAGCCCAGTTCATTCATCTCAACACTTACTACTACTACTGTGAGAATATAATAATTCCTGTTCAGTATTTGGGCTAAGTCATTGCCCCTCAAATTAATAATGATCTCATGATCCATGTTGCACAAAGGTCCCAGAAAACATCTGATAAACCATTAGCTGTTATTAATTAACATGAATAAGCACTGATCATGTTTAGTAAAATATATAGAAAAATCAGTATTTTCCTTTATGTTAACAACTGTATTTAATGTTATTTCATAAGATCATTACATTGGTCGTGGACAATCTGGTGACTATTTTGACAAATCGTAGGATTAACAGACACCTAAATATGTCATCCTTGAGATGACTCATGTTTATTCATGTTATCTAAGTCATTTGTTCACGTTAGTTACTGCCTCCGAATATTCAGACATGAAGAAAGACAAACCAATACATGAATTCATGCAGCAGTTAATTCATTAGTTACCATTACCAAATTACTTTGCATGATTGTTGATGCATTAGTTACTGGATTTTTCATGTTAACTAACATATCAATAAAGTGTTACCGTATCATTTGTCACCTGTCTGTATATTATAAGGGCATCTTTAGCAATGCATCATTAATTACATAGCTTCACAGAAAATGGTGAATAGTGACACAACACACATTTATTACACTGGTACATGATTTAGTTCATGTTTATCCCATATGTTAACTATTAATTATTTAGTAGCAACACAAGAGCACACAGTCATACGCAGTGCAGTGTAAAGCAGCCTACCAGCACCCTGGTGGCCCGTCCCTGCTCTGTGTCTCCTGCACAGCAGCGCTGTGACGAGCGTCCCAAACACACAGAGCACTGCAGCCAGAGCCAGGACACTGAGAGAGAGCGCACTGTGGCCCCCGCAGCCACACGGGCCCTCCGCACTGCCTCCTGCCTCACTGCGGTCACCTGCGATGGGCAATCAACAGTTATTAATGTTATTATTGATTCTGTTACTGACAGTTATTATAATAATGACTTTTAGAAGAACTACAAGCAGTTGTTCTGAAACAATGTCCCAAGTCAACATGCCAGAAGGGCTGCTCTGGAATGGATGCAAACTGAAATTAAAGAGTTTGTCAGACTGACACACTGACTGGCCAAATCATGAACAGCTTGGAAAGAGGTCTGGCATCCATCTTCCTTCACAAAGGAATAAAATGTTTCTGTGTTTAAACTGCATTATAATTGGAAGTAACGCTTTCACAATATTTATTTAATCAATCATTTGGTAATTATTGAATGAAAAGATTAATCAAATATTAATTAATTGATGCATACTTCTACAGCAATTAAAACAAAATATATAACTAATTTCTTTCCATTATATGGAGTTTTCTATCATGGAAAGGAATTGTGGTTAGCGCACCAAATATTGAAAAAAATTATTATAAAGACTCAAAACACGTTTAGCAATAGGGAAAAATAACACATAACAAATGTACATGTTACATATATTTTTTTAAATTTTTGGTGTGCAAACCTCAATTACATGGTTCATTACGCACCCACTACACCAGCCTTTACAGTCTCTGAACCGAATAAGCATGAGGCATCTCATAGACTATTATCTCTTCTAGATTTCAATAATATTCTTGAATGTCTGAATTATAATATAATTATTTACAAGAGGTGTAAGGGCATTTGTCACACAGGTAAGCCTTCACAAGAAATCACACGTTTATTTATTTTAACCTGCAGCTTACCTGCAAACTCCAGCCGGGTCCAATTGCCCTAACAGGATCTGCCCACATGTGGCCACAGCACAGTAGTAAGTCCCAGCGTCAGAGGAGCGGAGGTTCCTCTTGGGGAGCTCATAGACACAGCCCTGTGCAGGAAGCCCAGGCTCAGAGCTGCTCTCACACGGATCACTCCTGTTCCCATGGGTGTAAATGAGTCCTGGAAGGGCTTCTCCTGAGCCATGCCTGAACCAATGAACACTGTGCTCTCCTGCACAGGTCTCAGTGTGTACTGTACACTGCAGAGTCACACTGTCTCCTGGCTGGACGGGGACAGACGCCGGCTGCTGCTCCACTCTCCTGCTGACGGACCCTGAGCCTGAGAGAGTGACAGTATGGTTTACAGTAACACATTGCAGCCTGGATCAGTAGTGTAAGGGTTAATATACAGTTGAGATTGTGTTATATAAAGTAATCTGAATCTTTACATCCTGACGTAGCTGTTTTCTCAATTATTTGCCCAATTTCTGTTTATAAACAGAATTCCTATATAAACTTACCTAAACATGTCTCATCTTTTCTGGCTTTGTCAGCTCTTTCCGCCACTTAAACTATATTTGTGTCTTGTATTTTTTTAGTTATTTTTATTATGAATTATTTTAAGACATGGAGCTCATTTTAGTATTATGTTATTGTGGCCTTCATAAAGAATATTTAGAAGGCATTTAGTTTATATATTTATTAATGACAGTATATTATTATTATTATTATTATTATTATTATTATTATTATTATTATTATTATTATTATATTACTCAATACATTAGTTTTTGCATCATGAGAAGCACTGCAGCTTTGAGTATTGTTCTTTGCATGTATTTATGAATTGTGAAATGAGATCCTAGTCTTTTTGACAGAAACACACGGGTGAGAGATCTTTACTGCAGCAGGCAACTCAATCTGCCTCCAGCGCTGCATCTAGTGACACACAGCCAAACGCAAACAATGCTTTTATAGGGAGAATATTTGGACGATCCTGTAATACATTTCTTTACGATATTGTGAGTGGATGGCCTTTTCAAGATGATGTCCCCCGAATAGTATCACTTTAATTCAGTGGAAAACCAGTAGTAGTTAATTGCTGGACTTACTTTTCATTATTGAAGTTCCAGATCCGAATCTCACTGATGTGTCCCTGATTCCTCCACAGTAGTATCTGGCAACGTCTGATGCTTCAATGTTGGAAATGTTGAGATTAAAAGAATAAACTCTTCTATCTATTGCACAGCGTTTGTTGTTGTAAAACTCAAAATGAAATGAAGCCTCATTATGTTGAAACGATGCTATAGATATTGAGAGTTTCCCCAATGCTTGCTTGATCCAGACCAAGGCATTGCTTGAGTAACTCTTGGAAACGCTGCAGCTCAGGGTAACTGAACCTCCGAGCTCCACTGTCACCGAGGAAGGGGACTGAGCAAACATCTGACAGAGAAGCAGACCTGGAAAACACAGGGAGTCGGGCAGGGAGGACGACATACAGCTCCATCTGAACACGACCTCCTGCTCTCAAATACTGCATCTCAACAAGTATCAATAAATAAAGCAACTGAAAGAGCATATTGAAACACAAGCTAAAGATATACCAGCAATATGTTTACATTGACCAAAACATCTGCAGTTTATTATAATTTTTTTCAATCTGATTTTTAGTTTTTCCAACAGATATTAAATGTATACTAATGAAAAGTAGTTTCTTGCTATTAAATGCTATAATGTTTTTGAAATGTGTTGTTTCTCTAAGGACTGTCATACAGATTTGTGAACAACACTAAGCCTTACCTGCTTTAGAGCAAAATGAAAGGAGAAATAAGATTATGTTCATTGTACTCTGTTAGAGTTTGTCTTCTCTATTTGTTCTTCTCAATGAAGTGTTCTGTCTGAACTGAAGATTACAAATCTATAGATGAAAGGACTGAGCACATTAGACTGTCATTTGATTGGCTACTAAGCGGTTCAGTTACAATGCTATATATAGACATCTCAAAGACTATTCGCCTCTTGCAGATCTATGCTCAGAAGGGGGGCTTGTGTTCATTTGCTCTCATAATCACAGGAGTGAAATATCTCATTCACTTACTCTGTAATTAGACTATACTGGTGCTAATGTGTACAGTATCCGTATGTCTTGATTTTTTGCAATACGTGGGTGTTTCCTGCTATGTCTTAGTTTTGGTGTATGTAGAGGCTGTGAGTCTGTCTTTGTAAGGATTTGTATATAACATATTCTACTAACTGTTAGGAATTATTAAGCTTTGTTCTGATATTATGAAGGCATACTGATTATTTAACCTCATGTAACCATGTTACGGCTGTCTTATTTTAGCATTAGTCTTTACAGGTTGCAAACAGCAGCTACAGGGAAGTGAAAGTGTAGCGGTGGACTTACACAGTGGAAAATAGACATTTTTTCAAAGGCTTTGGCCAAAACTCCCTATATTTTGAGGAACGGCTCAGAGCCGACTACATAAACAAGCTACATGCTGCTCTTCAGACCAACCAGAAATAAGATCAAGTCTCACTTCATCTACTGCTAGGCAAACCGTGCAGACATGTCAACCGAAACTCTTGTGTGTGTTAGGGGTTATAATATTGGACACATTCCATGTCTGCCTAGCAGCTAGACCTGTAATATGTCCTGCGTCCTGCCCCGGAACTCTTGCCAAACAGACTTCTGACATGTATGAAAGTGTGTGCCGTTGCAAAAATAAATTGAAGAGATACAAACTGGCTTTGTGTCCGAGACTTTCCTTCCCGAGCTCATTCTCTGTTGAAAGTCTCCACTGTTGCTGGAAGCGCTGACTGGGTGCCTGATTCACTGGAATCCGAAGGGTTGCTTCAACTGAGGCGTTGTACCTTAACAGTCTTCATGGGCTGAGATATTGTATGAGCGCTCTTTGTGTTGCATCCTGTCCCCGATGTCCTTTTTCACAAACTGTTTGTCCGTTCTTGACTCCAGACTGGCTTCTTCTTAGTTACAGTTTTTTACAATCACTTTGACACTAATTTAAGAACCTTTATGTCATTTTTCAAAACTCTAGACATAGAACTCAGAACTGTCATCACTTGTAACACAGGCTTTCCAATGCTCAAAATATGGCAAAGTGCATTCATATCTTTAAAGAAACCTTGCACTTTGCAGAATCATTGGTTCAGATAACTAATTTCCAACGAAATACCATAGGAACATTAGTTTAGATCACCCACACACAAGATACCGATAGTTTCACTGTGTAATGTTTCATACAATCATTAAATATTGTACAGTGGAGACCGCTTATAGCGATCACGGTTATAGCGATCAACTGCTTACATGGATCAAAAAGCTGGGGACGGAATCGTTCCTATACAAATGCTGTTTAAATAATTCACTTATAGTGGTCAAGTAGTCAGCTTATAGTGTTCATTTTGGGTCTTTTCATACATTTCAACATATGGAGAAAAATAAATAAAACAACGGACGTGATCGCTATAAGGGGTCTCCAATGTACTTTAAAAGTCTAAACAGATTAGTCTTAATTTGATAGCTAGACTAATCTCATGCAAATTAGTAAAAAGTGAACTTGGTTTTGGACAAACCCATGATCCAGGCATCAATGGACAAGTTTGTGAAATGACTTTTCCAGGCGGCACAGAGCCGACACACAAAACAGAGGTAGTGTCTAGTGAGGGAAGAGGGTCAGGGCTAGGGAACTGTGACAGGTAGACTCATTATTTTATGCAGTTTTAATTTTTTGACTAAGATCAGAATATTTTATGATTATGTTTCTTTTCAAACTCTGCTACCATTGGCATTCACCATTGATAGTCTACAGTTTATTTATTTTATTTGAAATGCAATGAAACCCCCGTCAAGTTGTGGTTTATAGCCTAGCCTATTTGCCCTACCGACATTTTTTGAAAGTCAATAAAATTCAGTTAATAGAGAAGCTGTCCGTTTCATTACTTTATATTCATGTAATAAATACATAAATGTTAATTAAATGGTCATCTGCATGAGAAATAAATTCGGTTATAATGATCATCCGCTTATAGTGATCAATTTGATCTGGACGGACGTGATCGCTATAAGCAAAATATGTGATATATGTTTCATTATGGTACTACACGTACATACATCACTGTAAAAGGACTAGTAGAGAGAATACTACAGACACAGTGGAATCATTGAACAAACTCTGAAATGTATTGATGCAATACAATCAAATCCCAACAGGTTTCTTTGAATCAAAGCAAAAATAATTAGCTACAAAAAAGAAAAAACTTCAGTAAAATGTCAACGGCAGTGTTCCTCACCTGACTTACTGTAAAAATCAAAACAAAGGACTGATTACTGTACTTCTATATTTCCATCAACCCTGTCTTGTGGATTTGGCCACAGGTTCTCATCCACATCACGATGGATGTGTTCATTAGCCAAGCATCTTTGGGAAGAGTCTTCGGGCACGCTGCATCCACTGGTCTGCCGTGATGTCATTGCATGCATCATCCATGACCTGGAGAAGGGTGACTTGTTCGTGAGGGCGCCTGTCATATATCTTCCACCTCCATCTGGAGAAAAATTCCTCAGTCGGGTTGAGGACAGGAGAGTATGGGGGTAAGTACAGGGTGGTAAGTTGTGGATGGACGTGACACCATGCTTGCACCATTTGAGCATGGTGGAACCTGACATTATTCCACACAATGACATAGGTCACGCCATCAGCTCTAGAGACCTGATCTAGCTCATTAAGGAAGGTTACATGGAGAGCTGCATTATATGATCCAATACGAGGTCTGCGTCTCACCACACCATCTTCCGATATAGCCGCACACATGGTGATGTTTGCCCCACATTGTCCAGGGACTTGGACGGTTGCCCGCTGGCCAATGAAATTCTGACCTTTCCTCCTTGTCTTGGCCAGGGTGAAGCCTGCCTCATCTAAAAAGATGAATTTGTGATGGTTTTCGTCAGCAACCAGCTCCGTCACCCTCTAAAAAGACATTTTGGAACGAGAATTACTAATTACAATGATTTTGTATTTGAATTTTTGTGGAATTGTTCACAACAGGCATCTTGAAACTGAACATACCTAAACATACTCAGTCCACCAGCTGCTTCACTCTGTCTGCATGTCTTTCAAAAGGCACACGGTAGAGCTGTATTAGAGACACCTGCTGCCTTCTCAGCATGCATGCAATAGTCGGCAAACTTCTGGCTTCCACATTGTTGAACATGTTGTCATTGTCCAAGATGTGCTGCCCAATATCTGTTAGGCAAATATCATTTCTGTCCCGAACCAAACTGACCACAGCCGCTCTTGTTGGTCAGTCAGAATTTTGCCTCTGCTTCCCCTGTTTGGCCTCATCTCTATTCTGCAGGGAAAATTACAGTAAGAACACATTCAGTCACATCACCCACTCTGTGGTACACATTGGCATGCAGTATACAGTCATCTGACAGTTGAGAGTAGCCTAATGTTTAGTGCATGCTCAAGACTTACTGGTTCTCATTGCGGAAAGTTCTGATGATTGAGGCAATGGTTGATCTTCTGAGGTTTGGTCGAATCATTGTAGCTGCCTCGTTGTCATACCATGATTTACAACATGGTCTACAACTATAGCTTGGATTTCATTGGACACTCTTTGCTGCTGGCGCTGTCTTGCTCCGTGGCCTTGTCCGCTACCACATCCCCCACACCTCTCATACGAGCCCCATGGCCGCCTCTCTGGTGAGGCCTAATCCCTCCTCTATGACGAGGCCCACGACTACCTCTCAGAATGTCTTGTCCCCTGCCATTCCTTGGACCACCACGTCTTCCTCATCTTCCTCGTCTTCCTCCTCCCCCTGCTTGACCTGGATCACCTGCCGGCTCCTTGTTGTCGCTATGTTGTCGTAGGTGAAATCTGAAAACATGGTGTGGATAAGTTCAACATGGGACCAAAGAAACAGTGTCTGATAAAGAATGATGATTAAATATTACATCCATAGATACCGCACAGTAATTGGTGTCAATGGATCTCATTATCCTGAAACTTTCATGATCTGAACATGGAATATTGTTCGTCAGTTCGTCATTTATCATTTTGAGCGGTTGATCAGTTGATAGTTAGATCAAGTGAGGTCTTTTGTGCCAAAACAACAAAACAATGAAAAATGATATACAGTATAGCCCACATAGACTGCTTTTGTGCTCACTGTGTGAAGAGTTTTGAAAAAGTGATCTAAGTATTGAGAAATGGGTCCTAGCGATTGAAAAAAACTGTAATATAGCCAAAAACCTGTGCTTTGTAATAAAATTGGTAACTGTGCAAGATTTATAATCGCGTTGAATCCTGAAACACGTGATTTTCTACAAATCATTTATTCATATATTATTATCAATATGATATTTTTTAGCATATGTAACAAATTAAGAATCACATCTGTTATAGCTTTATAGCTCCTGTACGCAAATTCGTTTGCATTAGGTGAAGGGCTGGCGAGAGACTGGCTGGTGTTAGCGGTTATGTGCTGCTGTTGGCACTACAATTCAGTATCTATACAGGACTGAGAAGATGCCCCTCACTCTTCAGCCAGCGCTGCCCACTGGCACACAGAATAAAGACACTGCCAGGTTGCTGAATGCAGCACAATCTGCCCTGTTGCAAAGGCACTGTAGTGTTGATAAGCGTGTGTTCAGCATTGATAGATGGAGCCATTTCAAAGTGTTGCATAAGATGTTATAATTTAGTTTTATGCTATTTCTATGATGGTTATTTATGTTAAATAATTGTTTAAGCCTTAAGTCTTGTATAATATTCCTACACCAGTTTACACAGTTTATAAAATTTATTATTATTATGTTAATGTATATGCACTCATTTTGAAAAAATAAGAAAATCACTTCCATTTTCAATGTAAATGCAGCATTTCTGCACCGAAATTGTTATGTGTGATGTTCATATGTAAAACTATACATTTGTATCGAACTCTTAAATTTTCGTCACACAGCTGTTTTATAAAGGAGCCGCACATTATTCACAGTACGACATCTCAGTGGTTCTAGGGTTAACATTTTGTACTCTGAGAGAATAAGTTTATTCATCACGGCCATTTCTGCCCCGGTTCAAACAATTATTTCTAGCACAGAGTTAGTCTTGAGGTCCAGATTTATTTTTAGTAATTTAAAAGTAACCTCACTATTTTCACAAGTAGTATATACAGTGCATCCGGAAAGTATTAACAGCACTTCACTTTTTCCATATTTTGTTATGTTACAGCCTTATTCCAAAATGGATTAAATTAATTATTTTCCTCAAAATTCTACAAACAATAACCCATAATGACAACGTGAAAGAGGTTTGTTTGAAATCTTTGCAAATTTATTAAAAATAAAAAACAAAAAACTCACTGGTAACGAGCAGGACTGGATCACATGGTTTAACACTGCATTAATGGCAGGCAGTCAATGAGATCTGCAGTAATCTCGAGAATGAGAAACACTGTGTTGAGGTTTTTACATTCAGGGACACATTGATTCCCGTAACAGGAGACAGAACACACATTTATAATAATTATGTTTTTATTGAACGTGCAATTTCACAAATATATTAATGGAGACAGAAATAATCAACAACACAAATATTAAAACTAGCAGTAGCATTTATCTGTGGTTTTCTCACCTGAGGTTATGGACAGTGCATAGTCAATCAAGCACGCACAATGCATCACTAACGCATTATATTAAGGTCCTGGTTTTTGATGCCAGATTAAATTTGATCAGAGGCTAATGCATGGTTTAATAGTTACAACATAGTAGGAGTGTAGTAATAACAGTGTATTTAATATTATAATATTTAATATTATTAATGTAAAAGCAAGGTATTTTTTGGATTTGAAAAGGTGTCTTTAAGGTGTGATAAGAGCATTAACTGACGATCACAGCACATTTCACAGGAGCTTCATCTCCTCTGGGTCCTGACCGCAGCATACTCCGAGGCCAGCTCTGAGCCACTCCTCCCTTTTCTCCTCTTTTTTCCAGCTTTCCTTTTATTCTGATCAAAATCCAGGGCTGCGTACGCCAGCATGTCTTTTTTTCCTCTCTGCTGGAAAACAGTCATGTACCAGTAACACTCACTACACTCAGAAATCATGTGAGTTACTGATCAGTGTGACCCGTGTGTGAGAGGCTGTGAGGAGAGGACTGTGTACCTGTGACTCTGTGTCTGTGGGCAGAGGACTGTGTATCTGTGACTCTGTGTCTGTGGGCAGAGGACTGTGTACCTGTGACTCTGTGTCTGTGTGCAGAGGACTGTGTACCTGTGACTCTGTGTCTGTGGGCAGAGGACTGTGTACCTGTGACTCTGTGTCTGTGTGCAGAGGACTGTGTACCTGTGACTCTGTGTCTGTGTGCAGAGGACTGTGTACCTGTGACTCTGTGTCTGTGTGCAGAGGACTGTGTACCTGTGACTCTGTGTCTGTGGGCAGAGGACTGTGTACCTGTGACTCTGTGTCTGTGTGCAGAGGACTGTGTACCTGTGACTCTGTGTCTGTGCCGTGGGCAGGGCTGCAGTGTTGGTCACTGTGAGGAGGACGTCCAGAAGCTGCTTCTGAAAACACAGCAGAGAGAGGTGATGCAGAGACTGCCCGGCCCAGGGGATTGTGGGACAGAGAGGCTACCAGTGACAGGGACAGATAAGATTTCAGTCTGCATTGAGGTGGAGTTCTCTATTAGGACCCTCATATTGTTAGGGCATCATTAGTAATGCAGATTGGCATTCAAGACAAAAACAAACATTGATGATTCAGAAAAGTTTTGATCATAAAGATGAATCATATTGCAATTCATGTGCGTCATCCGCAGTGCAGTGTAAAGCAGCCTACCAGCACCCTGGGGGCCCGTCCCTGCTCTGCGTCTCCTGCACAGCAGCGCTGTGACAAGCGTCCCAAACACACAGAGCACTGCAGCCAAAGCCAGGACACTGAGAGAGAGCGCACTGTGGCCCCCGCAGCCACTTGGGCCCTCCGCACTGCCTCCTGCCTCACTGCGGTCACCTGCGATGGGCAATGTGTGTCATTGTTATTGTCATAACCAGTACAATTACTTATTATATATATATATATATATATATATACTATATAAAACTACAACAACTTAGAATATTACACATAATATTGAGAGAACAGTGCTATGGACAAATTTCCTAAAGAATTGCTTAATTTTGTGTAGTTTGTGGACCTTAAATCATTTAAGTACCTTCAATTTTAAAAATGTATACAAAATTAAGTACTGGAAATCTAAAATAACTGCAAGTTGCAAATACTTAAAAGAAATATGTGTAACAACTTGAAGAATTTTTATTAAGTATTTTCAACTGGATTTTGTTTTCAACATATACAAACTTAATTACTGTTGTCATTAGTTTGCTTGACCACCAAGATAGAGTGAACGTGTGTTTTTATTTCTCACATGCACTTATACTCTACCTTTTAGAACAGGCAGCACATAGAACTGACAAACTCAGAATAAAACAGGGGGCTACTCTCAGCGCGAATAGTCATGAGTCATGGGGGAACAAACACAAGTGTAGGCATAACACAGTGAGAGACAGACAGGTAAACCACACAGCGGTGATACAATGGAATAAACGTCCAACCGTCCAATTAACTGATCTGACCAAATTAAAGTCCATCTCCCAGCATCCCCTGTGGCAGCACCTGCATATATGTCACAGCTTAACTTATTTAAGTGATTTTAGTACGAGTAACATAAACAATGTTTTAAGTAATATTTAAGAAAATTAAATATGTATAATTTACTTGACCCACAATTCATTTTTTTCCAGTGCAGGAGGAGTTAGTGTTATGACGATGGGAAGAATAATAACGTTATTGTAAGAGAACAAGACAATGTTTCGACACGCAGACTAATAATAATAAATAATGAAATAACACTGATAAGGTACCGTTTGTATACAAATGAAATAATCAATTAAAATATGCAGCCTACCTGCAATGTGCAGCCGTGTCCCGTTGCCAAACAGGATCTGCCCACATGTGGCCACAGCACAGTAGTAAGTCCCAGCGTCAGAGGAGCGGAGGTTCCTCTTGGGGAGCTCATAGACACAGCCCTGTGCAGGAAGCCCAGGCTCAGAGCTGCTCTCACACGGATCACTCCTGTTCCCATGGGTGTAAATGAGTCCTGGAAGGGCTTCTCCTGAGCCATGCCTGAACCAATAAACACTGTGCTCTCCTGCACAGGTCTCAGTGTGTATTGTACACTGCAGAGTCACACTGTCTCCTGGCTGGACGGGGACAGACGCCGGCTGCTGCTCCACTCTCCTGCTGACGGACCCTGAGCCTGAGAGAGTGACAGTATGGTTTACAGTAACACATTGCAGCCTGGATCAGTAGTGTAAGGGTTAATATACAGTTGAGATTGTGTTATATAAAGTAATCTGAATCTTTACATCCTGACGTAGCTGTTTTATCAATTATTTGCCCAATTTCTGTTTTTAAACAGAATTCCTATATAAACTTACCTAAACACGTCTCATCTTTTCTGGCTTTGTCAGCTCTTTCCGCCTCTTAAACTATATTTGTATCTTGTATTTGTTTAGTTATTTGTATTATTAATTATTTTAAGACATGGAGCTAATTTTAGTATTGTTATTGTAGCATTTATGAAGAATATCTATAAGGCATTTACGTTATATATTTATTAATGAGAGTATATTATTATTATTATTATTATTATTATTATTATTATTATTATTATTATATTACTCAATACATTAGTTTTCGCATCATGAGAAGCACTGCAGCTTTGAGTATTGTTCTTTGCATGTATTTATGAATTGTGAAATGAGATCCTAGTCTTTTTGACAGAAACACACGGGTGAGAGATCTGTACTGCAGCAGGCAACTCAATCTGCCTCCAGCGCTGCATCTAGTGACACACAGCCAAACACAAGCACTGCTTTTATAGGGAGAATATTTGGACAATCCTGTAATACCTTTCTTTATGATATTGTGAGCGGACGGCCTTTTAGAGATGATGCCGCCTAAATAGTATCACTGTAACTCAATGTAAAACCAGTAGTAGTGAATTGCTGGACTCACCTTTCAGTCGTATTGAAGTTCCAGATCCGAATCTCACTGATGTGTCCCTGATTGCTCCACAGTAGTATCTGGCAACGTCTGACGCTTCAATGTTGGAAATCTTGAGATTAAAAGCATTACCTCTTCTATCTATTGCAAAGCTCTTGTTCTTGTTATCGCCACCAAGTAATGGAGACTCATGATTTTTAAATAATACAATGGATGTTGAAAGTCCTCCAGATGGTTGCTTGATCCAGACCAAGGCATTGCTTGGGTAACGCTCAGGAACGCTGCAGCTCAGGGTAACTGAACCTCCGAGCTCCACTGTCACCGAGGAAGGGGACTGAGCAAACAGCTGACAGAGAAGCAGACCTGGAAAACACAGGGAGTCGGGCAGGGAGGACGACATACAGCTCCATCTGAACACGACCTCCTGCTCTCAAATACTGCATCTCAACGAGTATCAATAAACAGAGCAACTGAAAGAGCATATTGTAAGAATAGATCAGTACATGTTATATATATATATATATATATATATATATATATATATATATATATATATATATATATATATATCCAAAACATCTAATTGATTATAATTTATTTTACAGATTTAGTTTTAATTTTTCCAACAGGCATTAAATGTATACTAATGAAAAGTAGTTTCTTGCTATTAAATGCTTTACTGTTTTTGAAATGTGTTGTTTCACTGAGGACTGTCATACAGATTTGTGAACAACACTAAGCCTTACCTGCTTTAGAGCAAAATGAAAGGAGAAATAAGATTATGTTCATTGTACTCTGTTAGAGTTTGTCTTCTCTATTAGTTCTTCTCAATGAAGTGTTCTGTCTGAACTGAAGATTACAAATCTATACATGAAAGGACTGAGCACATTAGACTGTCATTTGATTGGCTACTAAGCGGTTCAGTTACAATGCTATATATAGACATCTCAAAGACTATTCGCCCCTTACAGATCTATGCTCAGAAGGGGTGCTTGTGTTTTAATATGATCATAAGATCTATCTTTACGATTAATTCAAAATCACCACAAGTCTGACATATCTCACTCACTAACTCAATTAGACTGCAATGGTGCTAAATGTTTACAGATTCATACATTCAATTATGAACTTTCCTGTCTCTCCAGCTTCCGTATGTCTTGTTTTTTTGCATGAACCCCAATAAGGAGATGTTTCCTGCTAGGTCTTAGTTTTGGTGCATGTAGAGGCTGTGAGTCTGTCTTCATGGGCTGAGATATTGTATGAGCGCTCTTTGTGTTGTATCTTGTCCACCGATGTCCTTTTTCACAAACTGCTTGTTACAGTTCTTACATGTGCCCAAACAAGGGCACTGACTCCATGGGGGTCTAACAGGGGTGTTGGACTCTAAGGTTCAAGGATTGTTTTGGACCAAACCAGTTGTTTAATGGTGTTAATTAAGACATAAACATTTTAAAGTTGACATTAAAATAACACTGATAGAAAATAGCATAAGCATCAGAACCCCACTTCTCAGCCTACATGTGTCATCTGCAAGAGGTGCATAGAGATGGCATTATGGCTTGCCTTGTTCCAACTTCAATCTCAGATCATTGAAAATAAATATCAAGGGGATATTTCTGACAGTATTTCATAAACATAGACGGGATTCTTGGCTCAATATGTCACTGAACAGCCTGCTTGATTTGGCGGTGTTGTGCAGTTTATCATTCAGATGTTCATGCACTTTGACTGCCTGCCATTAATGCATTGTTAAACCATGTGATCCAGTCCTGGTCATCACCAGTGAGTTCACCGCTGTTCACAGGAAGTGCTCAGCCGGCCAATCAAGAGTGAGGGGGGGTGGAGCCCTGCAGCCCTCCTGATCCAGCACACCAATCAGCAGCCTCTGCTCACAGGGAGGGGCAGGACACAGCGCAGTGCAGCGTTTAATGGGCCTGTGCCATGAATAATGACATCACAGAGCCACACTGCAGCTCACAGCCTCACATGGGGGGCAGCGTTATCAGAGGGAAGTGAGAGATCTATTGGGCAGCGTGTGAAATGTGTGCTTCCTGCCTTGATCTAAACACACTTGGGAAACACATTTCTCAGGGACACTTACAGAGCCAGTCCTCACAATCTCAACACTGCTATGAATGTGCACAGATTACTACTCTACCCCTGTGTCCTCCATTTGCAGTGAAGGGGGACAGGTCACATGCTGATCGATTTTAGTTTGTGTTTGTTTATAACTTACAGACAATCTGTTGAAACTGAAAAGCAACCAAGTCCAGGAGCTTCTGTGTATCCCAATATCTGGACCCCAGCCCTCCAGGAAACACATGTTCCAGTGTGATTTTTTAAATGAATGGTGTGTGCAGTGCAGAGGGGATGCTGCCTGGACAGACTCCTGTCTTCTGCACGTCCTCTGAGCCCTGCTGGTGGAGCGAATAATCAGCAACACCCAGCTTAGCCCTAATTGTAACTGTAACCCAGAGCAAAGCCCCACTCTTCCACTAACACTTACGTACATAAAGAGTATTTAAATACTATATTGATATGAGATCAATGGATGCAAGTAAAATATTAAAGTGGAACTGAATGGTTTGGTTTAGGATTTCTTTGACATGTGAAAGATATTTAGATAAAAAGGCAATCCTGAATGTCATCCAAGTTGTAGTGAGAACAGGAGGTGGTTAGTCTTTAACAAGTGTGTTTATAGCATCAATGGTACACCAATCAAACAGCAGAATGAAGTGTGTTTGCCTTTTATCTCTAAAGACTTTCTGCTGCGATGTTTATTTCAGATACAGCACTTTGTGGACCAGAGAGAGACCCTAACAAATTACACCCTGTGGAGGTGATTCGAACAAAGGAAAAGGTGTAGGTATTTAAGGTAACCTCTCATTAACCATTAAGACTCCCCATTAATTAAGACTCGTCCTTTCAAATTATTCAGTTTTGTTTTTTGTTAAAAATCACAAAGATTTTAAAAATTTTAAGTGATTTTAAGAATTGATTTTTAAAGATTTTAATCATAAGTATTAAAAAATTGAATTGTGTTTTTAATGAAAATGTAAAATACTATACCAAATAAAACAGTACTTTCAAATTATTCACCTTTACTGCGATTTAGCTTTAGGTATTGTCACGGTTTCCCCCCCACACTTCTCCAACTCGCCACCAGAGGTCATCATCACCAGAGTTCAAAACCCTTTATACCTGTTCTTCCACATTCCTCAAAACCCAGTGCCCTCTCTCACCTCCCTCAAACTCCCATTCGCTCAGCACTGCCCAGCACCCATTACCTTCCATCTCCTGCCCTCTATATGAACCCCCTGGTCACATCTCTCATTGCTAAGTCTAGTCTTCTTTCAAGTTGCTATTCTCAGTGCTTCCCTCTTCTTTATTGATTTCCTGTTCCTTGACCTTCTTGTGTACCTTGACTTACGATTCCTGGATTCTCCTGACCAGCCTGTTCGCCTCATCGTTGACCCTTGCCTGCCTTATCGACCTCCCCTTCGGATTCTCCTGGACATTGCTTTTGCTGATATTGACCCTCACCTGTCCCTGGACTCCCTTATCTCTGCACCTGGGTTCCTCATTCCTGAGTCACCACGTTACAGGTTGTTTGGGATGGCTCTGTTATAGAACGTGCTCCTTCCTACAAATACCTTGCTATTTGGTTAGATGATGATCTAGATTTTAAAACACATTGCTGAGTTGATTAAGAAGCTGAAGGTTAAAATTGGTATATTATATAGAAACATCTCGGAATAGAAATGAAATTGTGCAAGATACTTTTATGTCAGTGCTAGACCGAGGTGGACAGTAATGAAATACATTTACTTGAGAACTGTACTTATGTATGCTTTTTGAGTATCTGTACTTTACTTGAATATTTTTTCTGGAACCTTGTGACTTTAACTTCACTACATTTGAAAGACAAATATCGTACTTTTCACTCCACTACATTTCAGACTGCATTTTCTTTTTTTAACCATTTAATGAAATTGATTGTATTTCATTTACAATACTAATATTTATTTATTGTTAACGGTTGCTTTTCAAAAACTTCTTTTGTTTTATAAATGATGAGTTATATCTGTTGTAAACAAAACCAAATTAAAACAAATGTTGTATTAATGAGATAAGGTACTGCTAATATTGATACACAGGTCTAATAATGACATGCGGCTCCTCCTCCAGCTCCACAATTTAAAACAGACAATATAAAACATATATAAAATCTAAGAACATTTTGTCCTGTCCTCTGCACACAGACACAGAGTCACAGGTACACAGTCCTCTGCACACAGACACAGAGTCACAGGTACACAGTCCTCTGCCCACAGACACAGAGTCACAGGTACACAGTCCTCTGCACACAGACACAGAGTCACAGGTACACAGTCCTCTGCACACAGACACAGTGTCACAGGTACACAGTCCTCTGCACACAGACACATTGTGTACCTTAACGGGAAGCAATAAAAAAGGCAAACATAATGCTAGGGTATATTGTCAAAAGTGTAGAATTGAGAACAAGGTTAGTTAGAGCTCATCTGGATACTGTGGACAGTTCTGGGCTCCACACAAATATCATTGACCACATCAAACCAGAGGAGCTTTTCCAGATCAGCAGGGACACACGCACAAATGGACACAAATGGAAATTGGGCTTCAAGGCATGCGAGACAGAAAACAGGAGACACTTCTTTACACAGAGAGGCGTCACAATCTGGAATAAAACAAATGTTGTATTAATGAGATAAGGTACTGCTAATATTGATACACAGGTCTAATAATGACATGCGCTCCTCCTCCAGCTCCACAATTTAAAACAGACAATATAAAACATACATAAAATCTAAAAACATTTTGTCCTGCAGTCCAGCCACTGTTCCCTGCTTCCCTCTTCTCCCATTCATCCAGCACTCCTAGGCACTGTTCATTGCTCCCTCTGTCAGCATATATCCTGTGAGTTGCTAGTATCCTGTGATGTCTTGATTACTCTCAGTGTCATTTCTGAGCCCTGTCCCCTTGTGTTGCCCTTTCTCATGAACCTTAACTAGTGCCTGTTAGCCTGGACCCTTGATTCCTGGCTGCCCTCTCTGGATTGTTTGCCTGATCGACCTGAGCTTTCACCTGCCTCGTCGGCTACTCTTCTTGCCTCTTCTCCATTGTTCCTGTCTCTGGCCCTTGACCCCTTGCTTATTGACCACTCTATACACCTCCGCACCTGGGTTCTTCTCTCCTGTACCACACCTCGCTTCACATTGATTGTGCATTGCAAAAGACACATATACTGTGTAGCGTAAGTTACACTTATAAATTTCAATTAAAGAAGTGAATTTATAGTATCACCTTATCACGAATCCTGGAATCTTGTAGAACTCAATTTCTGTAATGATTGGACGCAGACACCAATTCCAAAGATATAAATTGTCAAATTTATTCAAAACAAAGACTAAATGTAGCACTACACTAATTATACAAAAGGGAAAAACTAATTAAAATTCAACTCTAGATCAACAAATCGAAGACAAATCACTTCCGTGACCAAATCAAAGACCATGGGATCACATATGATAACACAAATCGTTAAACAAAAAAGGTTATAAACACATTGACTACAATACCGGTTAGTAAGACGAAGGTGAGTCTCTCATTAGTATTGTTAGTCAGACATTAAATAACTACGCAGGTTAGTATTTATGTCAGGTAACTTCTCGTTATATATATATCAGTCTCATTTACGTTTAGGTGCCGAGAAAGATCCTATCATTACTTGTTACCACAATTTCCCTTAACTGATTATTATTCAATGATTAAGGATAGGCAGGGCCACCAATAATCTAATGTCTATTAACTTGTGTCAATTTCAGACTAAACAGTTAAACAGGAATGAGAAGATATTTCTCGGCATTGACAGATTTAATTTCTACAATTATCAACAAAACAGTTTAATGCAACACACATTTATATTTAAGAAAACTAAATGATATTACACATTCTAGAGTTATGAATCACAGATTAACATTTCTAATTGATTTCTCAAATGTCATGAATCATGAACTCCAAACTGTTAAACTTATCTGAACTTCGTCGCAGAGAGGCCTCTCTGTCTTCGGGCTCAGATAACAGCACACGGCACGAGGTCCGTGTGGTTTGGAACAAAGGCAGTCCGGTTCGGCTTTGTCCAAGAACTTCCACTCAGTCGATGCACCTGGAAGTTGGGGTTTCGCGAAAGTAGAGTCGTTTCCAAACAGATTTTCCACTGGTTTGAAGGCTCCAAGGTTGTGCACAAAATCTTCTTTGTAAGCAGGGTTCCACCGTAGTTACTTGAAGACGAAGTCTTTGAGGAAAGCAGGGCCCTGTTTGTTCCAAGGGTCAAGTTTCTTAAGACTCAATAGCTATTTAAATGACTGACACTTTCGTATACAGTTGACTTAGTCAATTGTCCAGCTGTAAAACTCCACTGATCAGGTGGGCACAGGCGGGCAGCGCAGTCTGTAAAGTTCTTTATTTAATAAAGTCCTTTAAAAGAATTCTTCGTACGGCTCAATCTCCTTCTCCCAGTTTAACTCTTCTGTTGCCGGCAAAGACTTGGTTGGTTTCTGGTTCCGGTTCTGGCAACAGAGCTACAGGTTGAGCTGTGGCAGCGAGTTATTGGTTCAGGTGAGAGAGAGAGAGAGACTGACTGTCCGCTGTTCCTTATAGTCTGTCAGATCAATAGGTGATTGGTTCCTGAGTTCTTGAGATTGGATTTCGGTTTCAGCCCCCAGTGTCCTATTGGAGGGGCGCTTGATTTATGACTGATGTCAATCCATGCCATCTTTTGGAAATACTGGTTGGCCCGGGTTTGTAGCTCTATGTCGGGATTTCGGCTCTCGTCCACTTCAAAGAGTTTTTATCACCTACAGGCCCCTTTCTCCAGACATCTCACAGCAGAATTCCAACCTATTTGGCCTCTTCTCGGTGCCATCCTCCCCAAAACTGTCACTTTGATGCAAACCAGTTCCAAGCTGATGAGCTAAGGGAATCTGATAACTTTGGGGGGGAGAGGTATTCTTTAGATCCGTGCTTCAGCTCAGAGCCCAAACTCTCTTCTCAAAATACACCCAACATAACGCTACAACTGTATATTAACAATAACCTCTCATTGAAGATGTTATCTATCACTGGAATAATATCTGAAATTTAATGTATTAATGTGTTTAATGTGAATACAGTCTAATGGTTACTGCCACTGATTATTTACCTGTAGCCCCTGCCCACAGACACAGAGTCACAGGTACACAGTCCTCTGCCCACAGACACAGAGTCACAGGTACACAGTCCTCTGCACACAGACACAGAGTCACAGGTACACAGTCCTCTGCACACAGACACAGAGTCACAGGTACACAGTCCTCTGCACACAGACACAGTGTCACAGGTACACAGTCCTCTGCACACAGACACATTGTGTACCTTAACGGGAAGCAATAAAAAAGGCAAACACAATGCTAGGGTATATTGTCAAAAGTGTAGAATTGAGAACAAGGTTAGTTAGAGCTCATCTGGATACTGTGGACAGTTCTGGGCTCCACACAAATATCATTGACCACATCAAACCAGAGGAGCTTTTCCAGATCAGCAGGGACACACGCACCCGGGGACACAAATGGAAATTGGACTTCAAGGCATGCGAGACAGAAAACAGGAGACACTTCTTTACACAGAGAGGCGTCACAATCTGGAATAAACTACCCAGCGATGTGGTGGAAGCTGAAAGTTTGGGAACATTTAAAAATAGACTGGATAGGATCCTTGGATAGCCTCCTCTCGTTTGTAAACTTTCTTATGTTCTTATGTTCTTATGATATCGCTGCTCTAGAGGCAGTTCAGAGGAGAGCAACCAGACTTATTCCAGGTCTGAAGGGAATGTCCTACTGAGAGACTGAGGACCTGAACCTTTTCACCCTGGGACTGATAAACTACTACTGTACACAGATATACATATTTTCAGGTAAAAGTAAATGGTTCCTAAGATATATACATATGTATTATTTATTTATTTACATACTTACTTTTCTCCTCACACAATAACTTTCCAGATGTGTCTCATTCTAAAGGAGTATATAAATTGCTTAAATAGAGTAGAAAGAAAGAAATGTGATCCCTATCTATCACCATGTGGCACATCCAGGGCCTGGGCTCCTCAGTGTCCGGGCTGAAGAGCACAGCCCCGGAGTTCAGAGAGAGACTGAGAGACAAGGATGTCATCATCCTGCAAGAGACATGGTGTCGGGCAGACGTGTCCACTCACTGTCCCTCAGGTCCTAGTGCCCTCCCTGAAGAAGCTCTCCGTCAGACACGGCAGGGACTCAGGAGGAATAATAATCTGGTACAAAGCAAAGAACCAAAGCAAATAAGCAAATAAATCATCTCTATACAAACTGATGTGTTCCTGTGCGCAGTGTATGTTCCCCCCTCAGAATCCCCCTATCACAATGAGATCTTCCCCCACCTCCAGACTGAGGTCTGCCACTTCCAGGCCCAGGGAAGTGTGCTGATCTGTGGGGACCTGAACACCTGGACAGGCAGCCTGCCTGACTTCACCAGCACACAGGAAGACGGCCACATATTCGGACACACCCCCTTAAACAACCCCCTCAGCTCCCTCAGACACAGCCACGACAGGGGAGTGAATAAAAACGGGCAACAATTACTGCAGCTCTGTCAGGGACTGGGCCTGTATATCATGAATGGCAGGATCCAGGGAGACTCTCTGGGAAGATACAGTGAGGGGAAAAAAGTATTTGATCCCCTGCTGATTTTGTACATTTGCCCACTGACAAATAAATGATCAGTCTATAATTGTAATGGTAGGTGTATTTTAACAGTGAGAGAGAGAATAACAGCAAAAAAATCCAGAAAAATGCATTTCAAAAAAGTTATAAATTGATTTATATTGATTTGATTCGGCAATGGCTTTTATAGCCTCAGTGCAGGTTAGCGGGAACTTCGAATGGACCAATCACGGCGTCTCTCAGGAGCGCATTGGTCCAGACCAGAACAGTGGGAGCTCGAATGAGAACCGCAGGGAAAGCAGGGGAGGAGAGAGAGAGACATAGCTGCAGCACAACACACACACAGGACAAATCACTGCAACAATTAGAGACACGGTGCCAGCCGTTACAGTATATTTACTTAATATCTTCTGATTTAACATTTTGTGAAATACCTAAAACTGTTAGATTAATATACATTGTGTGGCACTTATGTTTTAAGACAAAATGCAGTGATATCAATCTGTCCTGAGCATGAATGTGCACAAATGAACTCTACAAATCAAAGGCATCATTTATTTATTTTTGGGAATTTATACGTTTTTAAATTGTCGGAGTGTTAAATATAAATGCTTGCGGCCTTTTCTCCATTTGATACAGGAGATAACTAAACATAATGCTTTTCCCCATCGTTTACAACAAACACGTCCATTGCGGACCACCGCCCGGCTGTGTGTGGCCCCTGAGGCTGTTTGCTCCGGCCCTAGAGTCCATTTGAAAAAAATAATTTCTGTGACATACACTTAACACTAGAAGCACCGAGCTTATTGTTAAGGTACAAAGCTTCAGTTGAAGCAACCCTTCGGATCCCAGTGAATCAGGCACCCCAGTGAGCACTTCCAGTAACAGTTTAGACTTACAGACCCGGGAAGTAAAGTCACTGACACAATGTCAGTTAGTTTATCTTCGTTTATTGAAAGTTTCACACAGCCTTTTATACATCTACAAGCAATATTTCAAAGGAGGTTCGGGGCCGTCCCGAACCTGAATGACATTTTCTTTGCATATGTCCCAGGGCAGTTCCGAGACACGGGAAGAAATAATTGATAAGGTATTCTTTATAATTGGGAAAACAACATTTCATCCAGACATGGAGGCACTGGTACCAAGGACACAGCACACATTGTACTGATAAAAACGTGATATATATATATTTTCAGTTCGTTACCTAAGGAATGTCCACGGGAGTAAACTTTCTCTATCTGCCACACAGATAAGTCTGAGCTGAGAAATAAGAACAAAGAAACCCTCATAAGAGCAAGTTTTAACTAGTATTTTACTGGAAAGCAATTTTACCCCAACACTTATGTAATAAACATCTCTACTTCGTTTTAACTGCATAAACACGGAAATAAATAAGTTATAAACACAATTACGTAGAATAGCCAAAATCTGGTTATTTCCACCGGTCACTTAAATAAATAATAACTCAAATATAACCCATAATCCTAACTGCCCTTTACAATACAGTCAGTCTGGCGCCGCAGTGTTGATCTCTACCTGTCTACAGTCTTTCATGTGCTTGAAAAACACACGCATTGTACAGCATTACAGGTGTTTCTTACAACTGTATTTAGATTGAGCTGATACAGTGATTACCGCAAATAAACATGGGTTGGAAACGGAGACTGAAGAGAGCTCGTTTTGGACATGCCATGTATATGAACGTGACTGATTCAGGGGATCAGTGATACTGGCAATGACAGATCAGTCGTGGGTTTGTGCCAGTGCTGTGAAAACACTGCAAGTGAAGTGTTACAAGAGGTGCTGGGAGGGGTGATTGGTGTTTCCTATTATTGGTGTTTTTATTATGTTTATTTTATTATGGAGTTTGTGGGGTTTTATTTTCACTTGTCATTACTTTTGTATTTGTTATATTGCTTGTTAATTTTCACTTGATTTGCTTTGTTTCTTTTCACTTAATTGTTTTCACTTAAAGGCAACATTCTCACCAACTGCAGACACCAATCAAGGACACACCCGTCTGATTGGGCGGTGTCCCCCACTCCTTTAATTAGCACAACTGTTTTCATTCATCTCCTGACCCCTACTGAAGAGCACCTGCTTTAAAAAGAGTGCAGAGAGCAGGAAGAAGCAGACCTGGGACTGAGAAGGAAGGAGGATAGCACTGTGGAGAGCCAGGCAGGAGGGTGTGTGATAATGGGGAACAAGCCTAGAAGACAGCCTTGAGGAACAGAGGATGCTGCAGATGGGAACAGGGGAATTGTTCATGGCAGGATAAGTACTCTGATGTCTTCTGGGGAAAACTCTCCTTGAGTTTTGGCTGATGATTGCTGTTCACCCTTCCTGAGAAAAGGAAAGTTAATTTGAGGAGAGATACTGGACTGATTTCCTATTTTTCCTACTTATCTGACAGGGCTGGTATAGACAGTGTGTTCCCCTGGTGGTCAGCTGGGCCTGAGATGGAAAGCAGTGCACCTGTGGAGAGATGCTGGGGAAAAGGATAGCGGAGATGAATGGGGAAAAAGTGTGTGGTTTCACTTACCCAGCCTCAATGACGCGTTCCCTCTGAATGTCATGTCCTTGTTTCTCTCTGCCTAGGGTTGGTGGCACTGCAGAGCCTGGCCCAGGGGCTGACACCGTAGGAGGGGGACCCCGTACTGCCAAGCCTCCTAGGAATCCACCTGCCATGAGCTTGAACGGACATTGGTGACGAAGTCTCCTTGCAGCAGATTCGCACCTTAATTCCAGGACTTGGATTTTTGGGGGGTGGCCAAGACGGGCTTTACTTTTAGAATAAATGTATTGGGGATTTTCATAGGATTAGTTATAGTATCTTTTTTTTCTTTTTTTATCCATTGCTAGCGCAAACGCCTGTTGCTAAAGGCGGCTTTAGTGTTTCTAATTCTAGGTAATGGGGCCTCTAGGCCGGCGGACTTCATGCCCTGCCTGGCAACCATTGTAATAAACTTGATGTAATTCCAAATATTGACTCTGGGATCTTGCTTTAGCCTGCGCGGGGAGAGGGGGGGGAATAGTGAGACCCCCTCCTCACTGGAATAAAATGGGGGTGGCGTGGTCACGTGACGGTGGCAATTGTTCCCCCCCTTTGTCATCGTCGCATGAAACACAGGTCCAAATGGCAACGAGTGCTTTTACTCCACTGATGCCCAGCACATCCACCAAAATAATGATTCAGGACATTATCGGTGGAGGAGCATTAATTGTGATGCTATATATTCGTGGAGTAAAAGTGTCACCTGGAGAGGCTGTCAAAATGCAGTGTGAGGTATGAGCTCATGCAGGGAAAGTGCAGAAACTGTCCTGTGTGACTGTATGAGCTGTCAGGTATGCAGACTAAATCTATAGTAAATAGTTTATTGAAATACAAAGCTACAGTGAATACAAGCACTATATGTTGAAAACCAAGCTTACAGTTTTGAAAAGGTTTACTTTAGTGTACAATTATGTTCTGATAAATGAAATAGTTATTTTTGAACTAGAAAATATTGCGTTTGAGCATTACTCCAATATTTACGTTTACACTGGTTACATTTTCTTATTGTATTGAGCTTTTTGCTTATTGTAGACTATAGTTATTCATTATTGACTGCAGTGTGTGAGTTTAGAAAAAGTGATTTGTTCTTGCATTAGAATGTAAGTTTCATCTGTATTCATGTTTTGATGCAGGTGTATTAATTAAGGTTGTGGCCTATGAATACATTGTAAACACTCGAATGGCCCTTGATAGGAAGAAGGTTCCCCAGCCCTGCTATAAACTCATCCTAACATGCGGCCAGCACAGCCTTGTGGAGCAGCCATGCTCTTCCCTGCTGGGTCAGCTCTGTTTATACAGCTTTTATAGAAATCTTATCTGTCAACATCATCCTCTCAAGCTCAGCAGAAAGTCACTGTTCAAGTCAAGCCTACGAGTGCCCCGACGCAAGTTAGTCGTATTAATGGTCACGTTAGCACAAATAACTATAACATCATTGATAGATAACATTGTTGTCCAAGGAATAATTACGTATAAATGTTGACAAGCATTTCACACCTCAAGAGAAGTCTCTGTAATTAGCTGATGTCCATGGCTGACGCTATTGAGGGGGCTTTACCCCCCTGTATTTTCTCTCAGTCCCCTAAAAATAACACTGTTATGAAGTAATGGCGGTCAAATAGTCTGATAAATAATTTCTGTCAGCCGCCCCTTGTATTTTCACTCATCCCCCCTAAAAACATTACCACAAAAGAATCGAAGAATGAAGAAGTGACTCCGCAAAACACTGTCAGCCCACATGCAGCCCCAGGAAGCCCCCTAAATCATGCAGTGCGGACCCGCCACTGGTGTCAGCTGGACAATGACAGCATCATCAGCCACCAGCTCACCTTGCAGCAGACAAATGTGTGTCTGTTAATCTTCGCGGTGTTTAGCAGGGAATGGGGCCTCCCACACTCTTATCCACTGCCGGCATCTTTCCTGTTGAGTTTTGGGCTTTGGAAAAGGGTCCCTGCTGTCGGGTTTGTAGGGCCGCAGGCACAGCGTCTCACCATGGTGAGCCTGAACGCCGAGAGCTGGACGGACCATCTTCAGGCAGTGACCGGCTGCTCAGGTAGGATTGGACAAGGCCTGTTTGGGGCGAGGCTTTGTGAAAGGTCAATTCAGGGGTGGGCTGACAAAAAACTAAACAAAAAAAGACGCACAACCGCGCTCTTGGCGTTCCCACCTATACAGCTCTGCGTGCCACCAGTTCGCCATCCCTGATCTAAACTCTACTTACGTCTTTGTCTGATTAGCCTGACACAGCAGATTCCCCATTAGAAACAAAATGGTTCACATAATCTGCTAAATCTTGCATCTAGACTTAGCAATGATAGATGTGACCAGGGGGTTCATATAGAGGGCAGGAGAAGGAAGGTAATGGGTGCTGGGCAGTGCTGAGCGAATGGGAGCTGAGGGAGGTGAGAGAGGGCACTGGTTGAGGAAAGTGGAAGAACAGGTACATGGGGTTAGAACTGTGGTGATGATGACCTCTGGTGGCGAGCTGGAGAAGTGCGGGGGGAAACTGACAGGTTTTCTGATTGTGTAGTCGTTTTATCTTCACAGCATTAAGGTTTTTGTTTAGCTCTGAAATATTTTCCTGTTTGTGTTCTATTTCCTTTCGATGAGCTTTAAGTTTGTTTTCAAGTGTGTATAATGCTTGTTGATGAAATGAGAGTAATTCTCTTCTGGCACTTTCTTTCTTGCGTGCTGCTTCATAGAAAGACACAGCAACTGCAATGGCACCCGGAAGAAATGACAACAGATCAACAGTAACAGAGTGGAAGGATATTACTGTATTGTGACTGTAAAATAATACACTTGTAATTCATCAATTGTACTGTGTAGCCCTTGTTTCAAATAAGCTAATAATAATGTGTAAAACAGTTGTGTCCAGCACTCAAACGGTTAACTGGCAGTTCAGGGCCTTACAAATAAATGTGTATTTTTACTTAAAAAATAAAAGAGAAGCTTCCAGAGCACCCCTATAAGACACAGAAACTGGAGCTATAAATACTTAGGTTTACTTTTTTCTAAATGAAAAAAATACAGAAATGTATACATAAAAATAACGATAAATCAAGTTAGATACATTTGAAGCAACCAGGCAACAAGGTGATCGATCCTGGGCACAGGAATTGATTTTCTGGTGGTTTATGTTATTTTTTGTTTGTTTAAAGGAATGTCGGAACTAAATAAGTTGTAATATGTGTTTACTGTTGTAAAAGAACAAACCAGTATTAACCAGAAGTCTTGGGGATTGAGGTATTATAGAAGCAGCCAGAAATGGCGAGGAAATCATTTGATTCATCGTTTGTTTGAGTTTGCATGTGCTTTGAACAAAGGTAGAGAATCCGCCATTTTGTGGTGATTCGATGTGTGAAAAACCCGCGCTAATGATCTGTGGTATACAGATGTTGACAAGCGAGTCTGAAGTTAAGAGGGATCTTTTGAAAGGGAGAGAGGAAAATAATGTTTGATTACAGATGATTAGATTAACAGACTTTATTGTATGTTCTGATCTGAAAGGGAGACGAGGTGCAGTGTTTCATGGTTTTGCAAAGGGTGGATAGATCTGTAAAAAGCAACGTCAGTCGCTGTGTTAGTGAATTAAGAAGTTATGCAAAGTGTTAAAATGTAAGATTGAAAAAGAACAGGAACACAACTTGCACAACCAGTCTCCTATCGAACCTAAGATACCCTGAATCTATTATACACTCAAATAGGGGTTACAATTGTTTGAAGATATTCTCTGCAATTACAACATTTATTTTGCATCATTTACCTTGAAAGTCAACTTGCAAAAAGACAAATATATACAGACAAGTGACAAATTAAAGGAAAAACCAACATAAAGTGTTGAATGATATTGAGGGCGGAGCACTTATTTCCCAGCTGAACATGACAGGGTAGACGAGCCTATGTTTGTCAAACTCTATTATTTGATATTCCAATGATAAGCATATCTTGCAGCATACAGCAAAACATACTGCTATTTTAAAAATGTTTTCATGGTCTAAATAATACTGAATTCAATGACAAATAAAATAACTTTCTTTACATTTTAGCTATGTATGCGCTCCTTGTATTGACCTTGCTCATGTGTGACCTGTGAGTGACTATCAAAATGAAACTGTTAATGATTGTTCAAGAGGTGTCTTAATGTAGACCTATATCGGCCTCTTGGGGCTGGAGGACTGAAATACAGTTGGGAACGCACTACTTTAATAATATTACGTCTCAATAACGAGTTAATATAACAAGTTAGAGGTTTAATTTGAGTAATAATATTAGTTATCTTCCATAAAAAGGATATGAGTTTTCATGCTATGTTATATGTTCTTCATGTAGAGGATGTGCGCACACGTGCTTGTGTACGTGCTGCTGTCGTCAGACGCACAGAGCTTAAATGTAGTGTAGGTTTATTATGAAACCCACTCACCCACACAGGCCACGCCCACACAGGATTAAAAGCACTGGCATTGGTCATTGGAATAACCGCCAGTCATTTTTTATGCGGCCAATCCCCTCCTTCATTTATAACAGTAAGGTTGTTGTTCAATGTTCATGTAGTTTAATACAGTCACCAGATACCATAAGCCTTTGCCAAGATTTCTGCTTTTTTTATTTGGTTTTTGTTTCCTGATATGGAGCGAATTTAAATTTCTGCATTCATATTCATATTCATCTCAATTATAGTAAATTAATAAGTGTTGTCAGTCTTGTGAAATGCAAATTAATATTTAGTTTGATTTGACAGTGTTGGTTTATTTTGTACCTCAATAGCCTTCGCTACACTGATTTCCATGCAGGAGATTCTGTCGAGTGCACAGCACTCCCTACTGCTCCTTAGTTTCAGTTGTGTTAACTGCTTCAATTGTATGCAGACTGCTGGCACATAACTATGTTTTCTTTAATGCTGAGCCTTTGTAATGAAGTCACTGATTTATCAAACGTGAGTGGAAGTAAGATAATATCCCTATTGTTTTAACACTGCAGTTAAGCGCAGGTATTCAATGAGTATGAATATTTGAATGATAAACAGCACAACACTGTCAAATCGAGCCGCCAATCTCATCTACATTCATTAATAAGTGTCCATAATATCCCCATGATATTTATTTTAAATGATCTGTGATTGAAGATGCAACAAGTCAGGTGATAATGCCATCTCAAACACTACGCACCTCTTGCAGATGACACATGGAGGCTTTGTTTGTAGGGGGGCTTTTGTTCTCATGTTATTATTTGTGATGTTAATGTCACCTTGAACAGAATTAAGCCAGAATTAACACCATTGAGCAACTGATTCGGTCCAAAACAACACTTGGACCATAGAGTCCAGCACCCTTGTTAACACCATAGAGTCAGCTCCCTTGTTAACACCCCTGTCAGCACCTTGGTTTGACTCATGTATAACCTAAACCTCAGAACTATATGTTGTAGAAATAAGTAAAACACAGAAGTCACAGTCTGGAGTCAAGAACGGACAAACAGTTTCTGAAAAAGGACAAGGACAAGATACAACACAAAGAGCGCTCATACAATATCTCAGCCCATGAAGACAGACTCACAGTCTCTACATGCACCAAAACTAAGACCTAGCAGGAAACATCTCCTTATTGGGGTTCATGCAAAAAAAAAAGACATACGGACACTGTACACATTAGCACCAGTATAGTCTAATTACAGAGTGAGTGAATGAGATATTTCACGCCTGTGATTATGAGAGCAAATGAACACAAGCCCCCCTTCTGAGCATAGATCTGCAAGAGGCGAATAGTCTTTGAGATGTCTATATATAGCATTGTAACTTAACCGCTTAGTAGCCAATCAAATGACAGTCTAATGTGCTCAGTCCTTTCATCTATAGATTTGTAATCTTCAGTTCAGACAGAACACTTCATTGAGAAGAACAAATAGAGAAGACAAACTCTAACAGAGTACAATGAACATAATCTTATTTCTCCTTTCATTTTGCTCTAAAGCAGGTAAGGCTTAGTGTTGTTCACAAATCTGTATGACAGTCCTCAGTGAAACAACACATTTCAAAAACATTAAAGCATTTAATAGAAAGAAACTACTTTTCATTAGTATACATTTAATATGTGTTGAATAAACTAAAAATCAGATAATCTTACTGTAAAATAAATTATAATAAATTGCAGATGATTCGGTCAATGTAAACATATTGCTGGTATATATTTAGCTTGTGTTTCAATATGCTCTTTCAGTTGCTTTATTTATTGATACTCATTGAGATGCAGTATTTGAGAGCAGGAGGTCGTGTTCAGATGGAGCTGTATGTCGTCCTCCCTGCCCGACTCCCTGTGTTTTCCAGGTCTGCTTCTCTGTCAGATGTTTGCTCAGTCCCCTTCCTCGGTGACAGTGGAGCTCGGAGGTTCAGTTACCCTGAGCTGCAGCGTTTCCAAGAGTTACTCAAGCAATGTCTTGATCTGGAACAAGCAAGCATCTGGAGGACCTTCAACATCCATTGTTTCATTTAAAAATAATGCAGCTTTATTTCTTGGAGGCTCTGACAACAAACGCTGTGCAATAGATAGAAGAGGTGATTCTTTTAATCTCAACATTTCCAACATTGAAGCGTCAGACGTTGCCAGATACTACTGTGGAGCAATCAGGGACATATCAGTGAGATTCGGATCTGGAACTTCAATACGACTGAAAGGTGAGTACAGCAATTCACTAGTACTGGGTTTACATTGAGTTACAGTGATAATATTTAGGCGGCATCAACTCTAAAAGGCCGTCCGCTCACAATATCATAAAGAAAGGTATTACAGGATTGTCCAAATATTCTCCCTATAAAAGCATTGCTTGTGTTTGGCTGTGTGTCACTAGATGCAGCGCTGGAGGCAGATTGAGTTGCCTGCTGCAGTACAGATCTCTCACCCGTGTGTTTCTGTCAAAAAGAATAGGATCTCATTTCACAATTCATAAATACATGCAAAGAACAATACTCAAAGCTGCAGTGCTCCTCATGATGCAAAAACGAATGTATTGAGTAATATAATAATAATAATAATAATAATAAAAATAATAAAATACTGTCATTAATAAATATATAAAGTAAATGCCTTCTAGATATTCTTTATAAAGGCCACAATAACATAATACGCAAATTAGCTCCATGTCTTAAAATAATTCATAATAAAAATAACTGAACGAATACAAGATACAAAATATATTTTAAGTGGCGGAAAGAGCTGACAAAGCCAGAAAAGATGAGACATGTTTAGGTAAGTTTATATAGGAATTCTGTTTATAAACAGAAATTGGGCAAATAATTGAGAAAACTGCTACGTCAGGATGTAAAGATTCTGATTACTTTATATAACACAATCTCAACTGTATATTAACCCTTACATTACTGATCCAGGCTGCAATGTGTTACTGTAAACCATATTGTCACTCTCTCAGGCTCAGGGTCCATCAGCAGGAGAGTGGAGCAGCAGCCGGCGTCTGTCCCCGTCCAGCCAGGAGACGGTGTGACTCTGCAGTGTACAATACACACTGAGACCTGTGCAGGAGAGCACAGTGTTCATTGGTTCAGGCATGGCTCAGGAGAAGCCCTTCCAGGACTCATTTACACCCATGGGAACAGGAGTGATCCGTGTGAGAGCAGCTCTGAGCCTGGGCTTCCTGCACAGGGCTGTGTCTATGAGCTCCCCAAGAGGAACCTCCGCTCCTCTGACGCTGGGACTTACTACTGTGCTGTGGCCACATGTGGGCAGATCCTGTTTGGCAACGGGACACGGCTGGACATTGCAGGTAAAAAAATATACTCTTATGTTAATAATACCTGTGCATATCTTGATCAGAGGGGAGATGGAAAACTCTATATTAGTACTAGACGTGAAAATAAATGAACAAATAATAATAAACATAATCTTAATTAGACCTTTCTAACATTCCCTACCTTTGCTGTGACTAATAAACGTGAATAAAACCTGCATCATGTCTGCACTGTGTCAGTCGCTTTGATTAATCTGGGTATAGAAATGAAATCAGAGCCCAAACGTTGAACTGCTTCTTTCCAAGACCTGCTTAGCCATCAGACTGTGAACACTGTGCTCATTGCAGGAGGATATCACTCAAACATTGAAACAGGTGATCTGCAACTTGTGTTTCTGTCATTTTCTTAACTATCACAATCTTCTTCTTGGTCAACAACATTTCATGAGGTAAAATTGTTTAGTCAAAATTTGTCAAATGTGTAGATATGAATATAAATATTGTGTTCATTTGAAATGTGCTCCTCATGTCAATGGCAGGCAACAACAGTCTGCCTGACATGCATGTGTGACAGTTTAATTTCCTGTTCCTTTCATTCGCCGGAGAAGAGGGCCTTAGATAAACCACACTCGCAGTCTGGAGAAATAGTTATGCTGGGAAATAATAATAGATACAGGGTTCAGGGAAATGTTCCTCACTCAGCAAAACCACAACTGCGAGACTAAACTGCTGCCAACTTACACTGTGATCGTATAGTGATATTGTGATATATTCAACAGCTCCTTAGAAACAGTCATCCCTCATAAAACAGGGCACAACCTGTATTAACACTAAATAAATACTCCCAAGAGAGCAATTCAGATTGAAATAAAATGTTCCTCCACCCAATACACTTCAGCTGAGCAAAGGGAGACAATGCCCGCTGACGGAGCTGCATGACCTCCACACAGAGAAACGCACAATACACACGTAGAAAATACATGTGCATACCTGGGGAAATAATACTATGTACAGGGTTCAGGGAGATGTTCCTCACCCGGCAAACCACTGCACAAAAGTTAATCGTCTGTCACTTAAAACACCAGAGCTTACACGTGAGTTTTTAAATAGGCCTACACCTCGTGGTTGAAAAATAATAAAACTAAATGAACCTGTTTGATGTGGTATTTTGTGCATCCTACACAGTTACGAAGGTGCACACTGAATTAATACATCAATTGGGGCATTATTGACTCAATCAATCAAGTTTGCATATATTATTAATCAAAATAAGGGCCGTCTTACTAGCAGCGAGACTCCATTAAACTGCTGCGGACTCAGCGAAGCAACACAAAATGGATGAAGGAAAGGAATGTAACCCTTTAAATGCCAGGTTGCAATTTGTAACTTTTAACCCGTGATTTCAACATTAATTTAATAGTAACAAGACAAAATTAAGTCCGTTACACATGCTGTTCACAAATTAAATTGTTTCCTTTTGTGCCTACCTGTAAATGATCTGAATCAATACATTTTAGCCGGACACACACATTGAACTGAATGCATTTGTCTCACACTCTCTCTCTCTCTCTCTCTCTCTCTCTCTCTCTCTCTCTCTCTCTCTCACACTGACTAGGAAGAGTGAACCAATGTTTGTGTAAAGCATTAAGTGTAAGACACAGACTTTGGTAATGTGACCTTATAAACGAGTGGAATTAGTGATTCAGGTCTTTGTATAAACAGAACCAGGCAATAAACACTGGACAAGGCACACATAAGCACTACTACACACTGTGTAGCTTACTGGTGACGTGTGTGTTAAGTATGTAACTGATGCTTCATTGAGTTCATGCTGACAATAACGGGGCTGCTGTCCTCTGGAGCTGTAGAGCCCTGTGCCCTCAGATCAGTGTGCTGCTATGGCTCTCCATCCTGAGGAGCGCAGGGTGCAGCTCTGAGTGATGATCATTTCCACAGCAGTGACTGCATCGCTGTCTCATCAGGTGACCAGGTGGAGACACTGGAGCCACTGGAGCCCTGTGCCGCCCAGCTGAGTGTGCTGGCGTGGCTCTCCGTGGCGAGGACGGCAGCGCTGCTGCTCTGTGTGGCCCTGCTGGCTGTGATCTACTGCAGAGGACCTGAGCGCTGAGGGCTGATCTGATCTGGGACCCGGAGGAAATACAGGGGCCCCGAACACCAGGGGCCGAGCAGAGCCACTGGACCTGCACCTGCACACGCCTCCCTCTTCTGTTACATTGACATATACTGTTCAGACACTTGTCTTTTAAATGTGTATATATTGGGGATGCACCGATACCGATACCAGTATCGGGTATCGGGCCGATACTGTGCTCATGTACTGGTACTCGTACTGATAGAAATTTTCTCATACCACTCACCGTACCACCTCATGGCACATCATCAGCAATATGCTTATTCAGTTGCAAATTACACACATCTGTTTCTTTTGAATTAGATTGAATATTCCTCAATGTCTAAATGATCTCGTTGCAAAGCCAGGTCTCTGGATCAATGCCTTGATCAGTCAGCTGTTTGATCAAGATGCTAACTTTTGTATTAGTGTAGGCACTGTAGATTTGAAAAGCGCGTTTTCTGCATTGAGCCATTTAAAAGCGCTTTCATGTAATGCTATTTTTATGACTGGTTATTTAAGTTTATATTGTGGTTATACTGTACAAGTCTGCTAAGATATATGCATACCAATTTATACACCAGTTTACACAGTTTATTTCTAAAAGTTATTTTTTATTATTTTTATTTTTCTTGTTTGTGTACAGTAGCCTCTATGCACACATTTTGATGAAGTGAAGAATCGCAGGTGAGAGCTCGTCTCTGTCCTCTGATGGGACAGATGTGTGTCGGTGCAGGACAGACAGGCTGGCCGGTGTGGCGTTTAGACGGCTGTGGCTTCAGCCTCGATACAGGACTGAGGAGCCTCTCGCTTCAGCCAGCTGCCCGGGCACACGGAGTAAACACACTGGCTTACTAATGCAGCACACAGCCCTGCATTGTTTTCTGCATTGATGTGCGCAGCTGTAATAGACAGGCAGATCCATTTCATAGCACTTCACGTTGTATTAATTAAAAAGTAAAATATGTATTTCATATTTCGAGTTAATAAAATCTGTATAAATGTTTTTTTGTTTTAAATATAAATCGTCAATAATTGTGCTATAGCCCTATTTTAAACACCCCCTTCTCCCTGTCTCTCTCTCTCTACTAGTTATTATTATTATTATTATTATTATTATTATTATTATTATTATTATTATGATTATTATTATTATTACTCCCTCCTCCCTGTCTCTCTCGTGACTAATTATTATTATTATTATTATTATTATTATTATTATTATTATTATTTAATAATAAATAGTTGCAAAATAACATTAATAAGATGTAAAAATAAATGCAACATGTACAACAACAAAAAAACTTTAACTGAGTGACCACAAACCACAAATATTCCCCTGCTGTCCTGCACATGATGTATTCATGCTGGTTCATATGGAAGCTCACAGCTGATCACTGAGATGATTCATCAAAAGACCCTGACTCTCACCTTCCCAATAAAGTCTCAGTCCTTAGAGCTGCACTAATGCATGATGACTATTTCAGTCGTTGTTACAGCAGGCTTTGTGGTGCAGTACTGCTGTTCATTGAGTTATTTAATTGAAATGTGGAGACAGTGCCAGTGTGGAGGCTGTGTTTGTTCATTTTTGGATGTCAGAAAGAGCCTCCTGATATACATTGTATTTAATACTCAGATATTATTTATATTTTATTTTGTATCAACCAGAGTGCATCTGACAAATACAAACTTTCTTCAAATGCATTGCACTTTGATGGTAATTGTCATTTTTATGGGAGAAATACTGCTTTATTAAGTCCTTGGTATCGGTACTCGGTATCGGCAAGTACCCAAATGTAAGCACTCGTACTTGTACTCGGTCTGGAAAAAAGTGGTATCGGTGCATCCCTAGTATATATATATATATATATATATACCATATTTCCATAATGAGTAAAGCTGGAGGTATTTTTATTTGAGGTCGAAATGGTTTCCTTTATTGCAGGCTTTGTTTTATTCTTTTTACACTTAATAAAATGAACCATTGAAAACAAACTCCTGACACAGTGTGACTGGCACTGCGCTGCCTGTGTGAATGAGGAGATGAGTGCTGGAGTCAGTCCGTCAGTCCTGGGACCCAGGCTGGGTGAGTCACAGTGTTCTGGGCTGAGGAGAAATACTGTTTTATTGGTGTAAGTATTTTACATATCAATAATAAAAACTATCAATACAAATTTTAATACTTGTGATTAAAAAATTTAAAAAATAAATTCTTAAAATCACTTAAATTTTTTTAATTCTTAGTGATTAATATAAACATATAAACTCAAATGAACATGTGCTTAAACAAAACAATAAAACAAACGTGATTAAAGCAAAAAATGCTACCAACAAAAGAGTCAAATACATTGAAAATAACTGAAAATGCACCGGACAAATCAAAAAACAATTAAAATGATAAAAATAAAAAACAAACCAAAACGGTCCGATGCATTTAAAATTAAATCCAAACGGTCAATGTGTTTGACAAAAAAATAGAACAAAACTAACCAAAAAAACTAGTGCTTTAAAAACAACTATATCTTTAAAAACAGTTAAAATTCATTTTTAAAAGTCATTTTTTAAAAGACAATCATTCATAAAATAGTTAAAAGATCTTAGACTCGAGCTCCAGCAGGGGGAGATGGCCATCCCCGGAGGTGGGTCCCATCATGGGATCCTGAGCTCCCCCAGATCTTGTATCTGCCAGTTCTTAAAGGGCTGAGGAGAAAGGGAGGACGAGCCTTCTTCACCTCTGTGCACAACATGTCCAACCACACAGCCTGCACTCTGCCCTGAAGCCCTGCAGACTCTGCTCCTTCCTCACACCCCAGGCTGTGGCGCTGTGTGGCTCACATCTCCTCACTGCAGAGTCCAGGCCGCACAGTGAGAACGCACTCTGCTCTCATGAGCCGCAGGATTGGTCTCATTGTCATTGCACTGGCATTTTATAAAGTCTGCTTCTTCCTTTAATGACATGATACTGAAATGAATAAGAGTGTCATTGTTAGTGCTTTACACTGACGTTAGTCCACTATAGTCAGTGTGTGAGAGAGTGTGTGACACAGACCCAGAGCCGCGTTACTTCCTGTGTCTGTACTGAGAGAGTGAAGGACTTGAGCTGCATGATGTGTGAGCAGCTCCAGTGTAACATTTTCCTTTAACACATTTAAACCTCTTTCTCTTCAAAGACACTCATGTGATGTTTTTAACTGACAGCTGTAGCAACACAGGCCCTCATTTCCTTCATGACGTGTTATTAGTGCTGCGTTATTTATTTGTACTGTATTGTTGATGAACATGGACGACAAACCTCAGCAGCAGACTCAGTGCTTCAGGATGACTGTCTTCAGGTCACACAGCGTCACTCTTTATTGTGTTTATAGGTGCAGGACAGTGAATACGAACATATTTGTATTAATAGTTAATATTTATTATAAACAGCACACGCAGTGGGGCAGTACTAAGAAGGTGAACAGTTGTAAATGTCCACACATGTAGGAACACACTGTGGCCACTTGTTACAAGTTCATTATCATTAAGATATAAAATAGTTAATTGACTGTGTCTGATGCAGGAGCTGGTCTGGCCGGCCTGTCTCACAGTCACTGCAGGGTTTAACCCCCAGGGCGCTCAGTCCCATTGCTGAGCTCTGACATCAGCATACAGCACATGTGTGTCCGTCTCTCGCCTCCTTCTCCCAGGATGCACTGCTCTGTTGGCAGTGAACTTCAGGGCAGCGTAATTCATCAGCTCTGTGTCCTGATTCTGTGGACAAAATATGTGAGATTGAAGCAAATTTCTAAAGAATTTCAATACACACCAGGTATCTGTAAAATGAAATGTATAAAGTACTGTGGATTGAAATTAAAAGGGCCAAATTTACTCAGTAACCGACAGACTACAGCAAGTGTTAAATCAGCAAAATAACGGCACTGGAAAGCAGTAAACTATGTTGCCGATTCAACACTTGCCGTTATTTATGCCACTTAAAACATTTCTTCCCAGTCGAGTCTCATGCTGAAAAGAGAGGCGAGTGATGGGTAATTTGCTGCAGGTGTAATGGACGTTGATCATGAAAGTGTCATTAGAAGAGAGGAGCTGTGAGCACGGTGCATGGATTGAGGCTCCACTCAGAGATGAGGCGTGTGAGGCGGGTATCACATAACATGAAGGATATATAGGCAGTGGATTCACTTTTAAAGCCAAAGATGACAGATACAAAAAGTGTTCCCTCTCTCTCTTTATCCCCCCCTTCACAAAGACTCAACCAGTCTCTCTTAGTACGGTTGTCCTTGATTGATTGGTATTTCTGTCTGATACTGGTACAGTTAACACTAGATACAGTGAGGGAAAAAAGTATTTGATCCCCTGCTGATTTTGTACGTTTGCCCACTGACAAAGAAATGATCAGTCTATCATTTTAATGGTAGGTGTATTTTAACAGTGAGAGACAGAATAACAACAAAACAATCCAGAAAAACGCATTTCAAAAAAGTTATAAATTGATTTGCATGTTAATGAGTGAAATAAGTATTTGATCCCCTATCAATCAGCAAGATTTCTGGCTCCCAGGTGTCTTTCATACAGGTAACGAGCTGAGATTAGGAGCACTCTCTTAAAGGGAGTGCTCCTAATCTCAGCTCGTTACCTGTATAAAAGACACCTGTCCACGGAAGCAATCAATCAATCAGATTCCAAACTCTCCACCATGGCCAAGACCAAAGAGCTGTCCAAGGATGTCAGGGACAAGATTGTAGACCTACACAAGGCTGGAATGGGCTACAAGACCATTGCCAAGCAGCTTGGTGAGAAGGTGACAACAGTTGGTGCGATTATTCGCAAATGGAAGAAACACAAGATAACTGTCAGTCTCCCTCGGTCTGGGGCTCCATGCAAGATCTCACCTCGTGGAGTGTCAATGATCATGAGAACGGTGAGGAATCAGCCCAGAACTACACGGGAGGATCTTGTTAATGATCTCAAGGCAGCTGGGACCATAGTCACCAAGAAAACAATTGGTAACACACTACGCCATGAAGGACTGAAATCCTGCAGCGCCCACAAGGTCCCCCTGCTCAAGAAAGCACATGTACATGCCTGTCTGAAGTTTGCCAATGAACATCTGAATGATTCAGAGGAGAACTAGCTGAAAGTGTTGTGGTCAGATGAGACCAAAATCGAGCTCTTTGGCATCAACTCAACTTGCCGTGTTTGGAGGAGGAGGAATGCTGCCTATGACCCCAAGAACACCATCCCCACCGTCAAACATGGAGGTGGAAACATTATGCTTTGGGGGTATTTTTCTGCTAAGGGGACAGGACAACTGCACCGCATCAAAGGGACGATGGACGGGGCCATGTACCATCAAATCTTGGGTGAGAACCTCCTTCCCTCAGCCAGGGCATTGAAAATGGGTCGTGGATGGGTATTCCAGCATGACAATGACCCAAAACACACAGCCAAGGCAACAAAGGAGTGGCTCAAGAAGAAGGACATTAAGGTCCTGGAGTGGCCTAGCCAGTCTCCAGACCTTAATCCCATAGAAAATCTGTGGAGGGAGCTGAAGGTTCGAGTTGCCAAACGTCAGCCTCGAAACCTTAATGACTTGGAGAGGATCTGCAAAGAGGAGTGGGACAAAATCCCTCCTGAGATGTGTGCAAACCTGGTGGCCAACTACAAGAAACGTCTGACCTCTGTGATTGCCAACAAGGGTTTTGCCACCAAGTACTAAATCGAAGGGGTCAAATACTTATTTCCCTCATTAACATACAAATCAATTTATAACTTTTTTGAAATGCGTTTTTCTGGATTTTTTTGTTGTTATTCTGTCTCTCACTGTTAAAATACAGCTACCATTAAAATTATAGACTGATCATTTCTTTGTCAGTGGGCAAACGTACAAAATCATCAGGGGATCAAAAACTTTTTTCCTTCACTGTGTATTTTAAAATTAACTAGTATATTTTTATATTAAGAATGTTATTACTATTATTATATACCTAGCTTTATAATTGTTATTTTTTTTAATTTCTGTTAACGAATTCAAAGGTTGTTCTTACACCTGATGGACGAGTGATCACTGGAAATATTATAGCTATGGATGATGCCCCTTGTCATACTGCCTTAGTGCCTTTATTACGTAAATGACAATGCCACTGTTTAAGAAAATATACACTTTTGTAATGCATACAAAATAAAAAAACAGTTTATTTATAAATACTCTTAAGGCATTTGAGACAGAAAACAGGAGACACTTCTTCACACAGAGAGGCGTCACAATCTGAACAAACTCCCCAGCGATGAGGCTGAAGAGACAATTTGGGAACATTCAAAAACAGACTGGATAGGATCCTTGATCACTTAGTTATTAATGGACAGCAAACAAGCACGATGGGGCGAATGGGCTCCTCTCGATTGGACACTTATGGTCTTATGTGCTTATGTTCTTAAGTAATGTTTTTTTGTTTTAATATCCAATTGTAAGTAAACTGTTACCTTAAATCTGTTAATTTCTTAATTGAATGGAACTGCTTTGATTTTGGATTCTTAAACCAACTGTGAGTAAATCTGGCTAAAAGTGTGGATTATGTCATCAATGCATCTGTCCACACTCCACCTTGTGGTCAGTGGAAAGATCAAAGGAAAATGGCATAGAAATGTTTAAATCAGAAAACATACAATGAAAGACAGCCGGAGACAATTGCATATTGAAATGGACCCTGAACAATATGACAATATCAACTGTCAGTTTTCAGCTTGCAGTGACAGAAGCAGCGCAGCATTGACACTGTAGTAGCACAGCTGCGGGGTTTACCTGGTGACTGGTGTGGGTCTTTACTGCATCAGGAGAGGACTGTGGATCTCCTGAGAGGAAGAGGAAGGACAGAGAACAGGTTTCAGGGCTTTTACACATTCATTCATTCATGTTGTATAGTTCTGTCTGTCTGTCTCTGTCCGTCTGCACACCCACTTTTCTGGTATCACGTGAAAAATACGTGGAAAAGCTCTTCCCTCAAACAATTACTGCCCTCAGTAGTATTTTTAAATGATTACATGTTCATGTCACAAAGTGATCTGTGTGGTGTCTGTGTGACAGAATATTAGCAGCAACTTCTCCACTGCGGGTCCCCTGTGGTTTGCAGACAAAGTATGAGCCACAGATTCAAATGCTCATTTCCAGGCACACCATTGTGACACTAAGGGCCTGGTTTTCCATTGTGCACACATTGCCCACACACATTTACTGTGACATCTGCCATTTGCACACAGTGGAGATATCGGCCTAGAGCAGTGTGTCCCAGTGCTGGAGCTCCTGCACCATGAATTCATTCACTGAAACCTGAACTGAATTAATAATAATTTGTTTGATTTTTAAAATGGTTTAAATATAAAAAATTGGATAATACTTTTATATTTAACCAGGCATGTCCTATGGTTTACAATGATGAATAAGCTCTGATTAGGCTAATTATGACTTCAATTAAAGAACTGAGAGAACAGGAACTAGCAGGACACAGGGTGCCCAGGACCAGGACTCATAACCACTGGCCTACATGTTTCTAATGTTAAGATTGTGTGGCAGGAGAGAGCACCCTGCCACTTTAAGAGCCTGTGTGGAGACTGAACAGACTGACTGGCCAGCATGAGAATGCAGCAAATTACTGTCCAGCCAATCAGTCAATTATTTCCTGGGCGACACCACCTCCTTTTTAAGGAGCCTCGGGTGTCCTGGAAGGGAGAGCAGAGTAGGGAGGAGAGGGGCTGTGGAAACACAGGGCAGCTGTAAAGTGTAGAAGCCAGTGAAGGTGCTGCCCAGCCTGGCAACTGGATTGTTAAGTCTGTATTTGCTGATTTCTGTTTCAGCCCTTAATTATTATTATTATATCGTAATTATTATTATTTTGCCCTGTGTCTGTGTCTCTGATGTGAAGACCATTTTCTCACAATGGATATGGAAATCCTACAAAACTACAGGTGGCTGGCCATGTGGTTACTTAGTTTACATACTACACTGTTGTGTAAACTGTACACAAACCTAAAGTTTACAATTTCTAAACCTGATCTACAATATTGTGTAATTTAACTTTTGAAAATGTCATGTTTAAAACTTGACCAAATATTAATTCTATGATCTGGACTCTGGGATAGTTAGCAAACTTGTCAAATTTGCAGATGATACTAAAATAGGTGGCTCAGCAGATACAATCTCGGCAGCACAGGCTATTCAGAGGGACTGAGATAATATTCAGTTGTGGGCCGACACCTGGCAGATGAAATTCAATGGGGACAAGTGCAAGGTATTACATGCAGGTAACAAAAATGTCCACTATAATTACACTATGAGAGGAACAGAACTAGATGAAGTAACGCATGAGAGACCTAGGAGTCTATGTGGACTCCTCACTTTCTCCATCCAAACAATGTGGGGAAGCAATAAAAAAGGCAAACAGGATGTTAGGGTATATTGTCAAAAGTGTAGAATTGAGAACAAGGGCAGTGATGTTCAGACTGTACAATGCACTAGTTAGAGCTCATCTGGATACTGTGGACAGTTCTGGGCTCCACACTTCAAAAAAGAAATCGCTGCTCTAGAGGCAGTTCAGAGGAGAGCAACCAGACTTATTCCAGGTCTGAAGGGAAAGTCCTACTGAGAGACTGAGGAACTGAACCTTTTCACCCTGGAACAGAGGAGACTACGTGGGGACTTGATCCAAGTCTTCAAAATCATGAAGGGCATCGACCACATCAAACCAGAGGAGCTTTTCCAGATCAGCAGGGACACACGCACCCGGGGACACAAATGGAAATTGGGCTTCAAGGCATTTGAGAAAGAAAACAGGAGACACTTCTTCACACAGAGAGGCGTCACAATCTGAACAAACTCCCCAGCGATGTGGCTGAAGAGGCAATTTGGGAACATTCAAAAACAGACTGGATAGGATCCTTGGATCACTTAGTTATTAATGGACACCAAACGAGCACGATGGGGTGAAGGGCCTCCTCTCGACTTAACACTGTCTTATGTTTGAGAAGCTGAAGTTTACACTTGACATTATTCAGTAAACTGAGTGTCAAACATATTTCTTACAGTATGTAAACCTGCTGTACAAATACACGGTGAGTTAAGCAGATCCTTGTAAACACTGAGTAAACTTAATGTAGGTTACTTGAGTTTACAAAGTTTGCAGGCTTTGTAAACCTTGAATTTCACACAGTGATATAAATATAAATCTCAAAATTGTGTATCGTTTGTAGATTAGCTTTCAGTATAATACTAAACGACTGAATGTGCATTTACCTGCAAACTCCAGCCGTGTCCCGTTGCCAAACAGGATCTGCCCACATGTGGCCACAGCACAGTAGTAAGTCCCAGCGTCAGAGGAGCGGAGGTTCCTCTTGGGGAGCTCATAGACACAGCCCTGTGCAGGAAGCCCAGGCTCAGAGCTGCTCTCACACGGATCACTCCTGTTCCCATGGGTGTAAATGAGTCCTGGAAGGGCTTCTCCTGAGCCATGCCTGAACCAATGAACACTGTGCTCTCCTGCACAGGTCTCAGTGTGTATTGTACACTGCAGAGTCACACCGTCTCCTGGCTGGACGGGGACAGACGCCGGCTGCTGCTCCACTCTCCTGCTGATGGACCCTGAGCCTGAGAGAGTGACAATATGGTTTACAGTAACACATTGCAGCCTGGATCAGAAGTGTAAGGGTTTGTTAAACTACAGTTTATCTAAACATTGTGTTGTTGCATGAAGTAATCTGAATCTCTACATGTTGTTGTAGCTGGATATGTATTTATGCTTCATTTGTAATTACTTTATAATTGTCTGTCTTATTTGTGGTAATACTTTATAATAAGGAACTGATTATTAATGTGTTATTCATTATTTATACATTTTAAATAGATTCATAATAAATACTTTATAAAGAGATCTATAGAGAACTTGCGAGTATTGTATAGTGATTTTGTTTTCCAATAAAATGGACCTTCCTGTGTTGAGTGGTATTGCGGAGTTTAAAATGATTGTATTGGGAGAATATCTGGACATTCCTGTAATACCTTTCATTGTGATATTGTGAGCGGACAGCCTTTTAGAGACGATGCCGCCCAAATAGCATCATTGTCATTTCATGGAAAACCAGTATCCATTGTAACTTCACATTTAGCATGAGTGGAAATAAAATGTAAGATAGAAACCCCTGATGAGATAATTTCTTCACTCACCTTTCAGTCGTATTGAAGTTCCAGATCCGAATCTCACTGTTGTGTACCTGATTGCTCCACAGTAGTATCTGGCAACATCTGACGCTTCAATGTTGGAAATGTTGAGATTAAAAGAATCACCTCTTCTATCTATTGCAAAGCGCTTGTTGTTGTAAAACTCAAACTGAAATGAAGCCTCATTATTTTGAAACGATGCTATAGGTATTGAGAGTTTCCCCAATGCTTGCTTGATCCAGACCAAGGCATTGCTTGCGTAACGCTCAGGAACGCTGCAGCTCAGGGTAACTGAACCTCCGAGCTCCACTGTCACCGAGGAAGGGGACTGAGCAAACAGCTGACAGAGAAGCAGACCTGGAAAACACAGGGAGGACGACATACATCTGAACATGATCTCCTGCTTTCGCAAACACAGCATCTTAATGATATCAATAAATAAAGCAACCGAAAGAACATGTTGTAAGAAAAGCTAAAGATATACCAGCAATATATGGAAACTAACTTAATCTTTTATATTTGTGTATATATTTACCAGAACATCTTCAATTTATTTTAATTTACTTTACATTAAGATAATCTGATTTTTATTTTTCCAACAGACACATTAAATGTATACTAATGAAAAGTATTTTCTTGCTATTAAATGCTTTAATGTTTTTGAAATGTGTTGTTTCACTGAGGACTGTCATACAGATTTGTGAACAACACTAAGACTTACCTGCTTTAGAGCAAAATGAAAGGAGAAATAAGATTATGTTCATTGTACTCTGTTAGAGTTTGTCTTCTCTATTTGTTCTTCTCAATGAAGTGTTCTGTCTGAACTGAAGATTACAAATCTATAGATGAAAGGACTGAGCACATTAGACTGTCATTTGATTGGCTACTAAGCGGTTCAGTTACAATGCTATATATAGACATCTCAAAGACTATTCGCCTCTTGCAGATAACACGTATAGACTGAGGGGGGGCTTGTGTTCTTATATGATCATAATATCTATCTTTACGATTAATTCAAAATCACCACAAGTTTGACATATTTCACTCACTAATTCAATTAGACTGCAATGGTGCTAAATGTCTACAGCTTCATACATTCAATTTTGAACTTGCCTGTCTCTCCAGCTTCTGTGTGTCTCGCTTGTTTGCATGAACCCCAGTAAGGAGATGTTTCCTGCTAGGTCTTAGTTTTGGTGAATGTAGAGGCTGTGAGTCTGTCTTCATGGGCTGAGATATTGTATGAGCGCTCTTTGTGTTGTATCTTGTCCACCGATGTCCTTTTTCACAAACTGCTTGTCCGTTCTTGACTCCAGACTGTGACTTCTGTGTTTCACTTATTTCTACAACATATAGGTCTGAGGTTTAGCTTAGAGTCAGGGTCGGTGCTCACCTCTGGGTTAGGGTTTATACATGTGCCCAACCAAGGATGCTGGACTCCAAGTGTTATTTTGGATCAAAACAGTTGCCTAATGGTGTTAATTATAGCATAAGGTGACATTCACATCACACTGATAAAGAATTACATGAGAACAAAAGCCTCCCTTCTCAGCCTACATGTTATCTGCAAGAGGTGCATAGTCTTTGAGATGGCATTATGGCTCGGCTCAATAAATATCAAGGGGATATTATGGACACTTTTTCATAAAGATAGATGAGATTGGTGGCTCAATATGTTACTGAACAGCCTGCTTGATTTGGCAGTGTTGTGCTGTTTATCATTCAGATATTCATGCACTTTGAATGCCTGCCATTAATGCAGTGTTAAACCATGTGATCCAGTCCTGGTCGTCACCAGTTAGTTCACCTCTGTTCACAGGAAGTGCTCAGCCGGCTAATCAAGAGTGAGATGGGGGTGAAGCCCTGCAGCCCTCCTGCTCCAGCACACCAATCAGCAGCCTCTGCTCACAGGGAGAGGCAGGACACAGCGCAGTGCAGCGTTTAATGGGCCTGTGCCATGAATAATGACATCACAGAGCCACACTGCAGCTCACAGCCTCACATGGGGGGCAGCGTTATCAGAGGGAAGTGAGAGATATATATCTATATACATATATATTTGGTAAGATAATAGCTTGGTTATTATACATTGATTAAATACTGTTAGTGTAGCCTAACCTAAAGTGTTTACGCAGTAAAATGTAGCTGACCCAGTCACAATCCCATTCGAGTGAATAAAAAACAATAACAATAATAACAATGTAATATGTGTCTTTGTGATATTCAAGCAGTAACTTTGTTTTTCAGTGCTGTGTGGTTTGCAGATTGAGTTCAGCCAGTGTTAATTCTGTCAGACGGCAGCAGAGGATTTACACTTACTATCTATCTGTTCTACACTCAGTCTGACGGGTGGACATTTCTAAATACATTCATATTGTCACGGTTACCTCGTGAGAGGACCGTTAAGCTGATAGAGAAAGGACCCAAGTGCAGAGCTACTGCAATGAGCAGACAGAAACCAAGGAAAATCCAAAGGCGAGGTCGCAGACAAAAGGTCGAAATCCAAGAGGTCAAGAGAGACAGAGAGAGACAGAGAGAGAGAGAGAGAGAGAGAGAGAGAGAGAACAAGGCTAGGTGAAGCAGGTAGAGCTGACAACACTTTGCCAAGAGTGAGTGAGTGAAAAAAGGAAAGCAGTGAAGGGAACAGGAAACGGCAAGGGAACATTGGCGGCCTCTAGTGGAGGAAGAGGGTCAGGGCTAGGGAACTGTGACACATATATTCATTATATTATTTGAAGTGTTATTCCTTTATTTTAATAAATCTTTTCTAAAACGTTTTTACTTTGATCTTTCAGCAGTACTGAATAACTTCCCATTTATATTTAAACATGTTCCAGATCAGTACTATCAGACTTTTACTATATGCTTTGCTACTAGCTGTCAGCAGCTGGAAACAGTACATTTAATACATCTTAAAAATGCTATTTTTAACAAACACCCCATTAATTTAATATTAACCGTCTTATAAAAACTTAGCAGCTATAATCATGTTCAACTTTGTTGATGTTAAAGTTGCTTTTCCAGCTCTATCACATCATCAATGACATTGCTTTGGGATATAGGATTGTGTATTTTATGAATATGTTACACTGAGAGGCACAGGGCTGTAAGTCGCCCTTTAGTTTATTTGTGAAGAGCAGCTCTCCGCAGGTCCACACTGAACACAGCTGGGACTCGGAGAGCAGGAGCGGGGACGTGTGCTTGCGGAGGCTGTACGCACACTGTCCAGTCTGAGAGCTGGGGAGAGCCGCAGCGGTCCTGCATCGGTCTGTGTACACAAGTCCTCTCAGGGGCTGTCCTGGGCCATTGCTCACCCAGTACCCACTGGAGCGCTCCGTATGGGCGATGCTGAACACCGTGCAAGGAGGGCTGGGATGACCAGTGGGCTGGGGAGGCTCAGAAACCTGTGACTCGTTCATCACTCCTGCAAAATCTGAACAGAGTTCAACTCTAGTAAGATACTGGTATCTCTCAGAACATAAATTGTGAACATGCATTAATTTCTCTTTATAATAGGTATTATAAATCATATTCTTAATGTTATACATTATTTGATATGTCTATGAAACACACATTATGAAGCCAGATTGGACAACCAAATTATTTCAATCAGCTTGTGTGGAACTCTACCTTTAATGCTCAAGAAAATGCTGTTCTTGAACTGAATGGTGTCAGAGGCAGTCAGTTCTGCACACAGATAATTCCCCATATCCGATGGTCCAGCACTGGGAATTTGCAGAGTAGAATTGCATCCTTGTCTGTTTCTTGTCTCCTGATTCACAGAGGCGGTGGCACCATAAAGATTGCACAGGATCTCCGGAGCCTTGCCTACCTCCTGTCTGAGCCACACAAAGGTCCGAGAGCTCCCCCCGGCCGCGCTGCACTGCAGAGAGACTGAGTCCCCGAGCGAGGCCGTCACAGAGAGTGCAGGCTGCAGGAGCCAGGACACCATCAAACCTGCAACACAGCAGCGCAGGACCCGGTCACAGCGCCGCAGCACCCAGAGACACGCCTGCACACAAGCTTCACTGCTGCAGTTTACTACATGTCTAGAGGACACCACTCCCACATTGTGACGACTGCAAGAAAATAAATAGACACGCTGTTCTCAGGGTTTCCCTGTTGAGAAAAACCAGACGGTAACTCATTGAGTGCGAACTTACATGATGCTGAAAACAGCAGAAGAGTGCGGTGGTTCATTGCTGTGGCAGAGCTTGTGTCTGAAGACAGCCTTCTTCCCTAGAGACCTCAGAGTCAATGAGCGCAGCTGTTTGGTATGGGGGCTGTGTGAAGTGAACTAGAGTGACTGACCCAGGGGGTGTGGTGAAGTTTAAAGGAAGGACACATTTTCTAAGAGAAGACATTTTCCACTGCGAGAGCTCTGTGTCATTCTGTAAACTCTGTAAACATTTTCGAATGAGTAAGTGTATGTTTAGCTATGCATGTCTGGTTTATAGGACAGAATCTGTTTTGTTAAATTAATTAATTATTATGATTAAGGTTTGATCTTAGCTTCCTTAAATGAAGTGTCTTTATCACCAGTGCTGTGTAGTGTCTCAGCATCAGGAGTGAAGGTCTCCAGACTACGGGCCGCACTCCACACTGTGCTGCAGTGGACACGGGCCACGTGTTACTGGGACGTTTCGTCCTGCAGAAGCCGATCCTCAGTCAGGCATGTCCCTGTTTCGACTCTGCAACAGTATTATTATTATTTTTTGTATTTTTTTTTTTGGCAGACGCCCTTATCCAGGGGAACTTACAACATAAGTGCAAGCCAAAGTGCAAAAATACAGTTAAGTAAAGGCATCAACATTACAAATTCAATTTAAATAAAACATAGCAATTCAAAATATAATACAAGTACAGTAAGTGACTTCCTAGAGAGGACCAGGGACTGGATGAGCAGCTGAGTCGAGTAGTCGGTGAGGAAGGGACGGATCCGGCGTATGTTGCTCAGGAAGAATCTACAGGTGCGTGTCAGTGTGGTGATGTGCTGGGTGTAGGAGAGCGCAGGATCGAGGGTCACTTTTAGCAAAAGAAGAAGGAGAGAGTGTGGTGCATTCCAAGGGGATTGAGATGGAGAGATCAGCAGAAGGTGAGGAAGAGTGGAAAAGAAAAGGAAGCTTGGTTGGTGGGAGGTTTGGGTGTGATGGGAGAGGAGGGGGGACTGTTGAAGAGCCTGCGGATGTCTGCAATCTTGGAGGAGAAGAAGGAGGCGAAATCATCAGCAGTGAGAAATGAGGGAGGAGGAGGGGAAGTGGGGGCAAGGAGGGAGGAGAAAGTGGAGAAGAGTTTGCAGGGGTTGTTGACAGTGGATTCAAAGAGTGATTGGAAATAAGACTTCTTGGCTGAGGTGAGAGAGGACGAGAATGTGGACAGTAGAGAGCGGTAGAGTTCGAGGGCAGCTGGGAGTTTGGTCCTTTTCCACTTCTGTTCGGCGGCACGCAGACTAGTTCGGGTTGCACGGAGAACAGCAGAGAGCCAAGGCTGAGGAGGGGAAGGACGGGCAGGACGAGACGTGAGAGGACAGAGAGAGTCAAGGGAGGAGGTGAGGGAGGAGAACAAAGAGGAGGTAGCACAGTTGACAGATAGATGGGAAAAACAGTCAATGGAAGGTAAGAGAGTGAGGGCAGTGGAGGCAAGGGTGGAGGGGGAGACAGAGCGGAGATTACGGCGGAAGGTGACAGAGTGAGTGGGTGGAGTCGGGAGGGAGGGGAGGGAAGGGAAGAAGGAAATGAAGTGGTGGTCCGAGATGTCCATGGGTGTCACGCAGAGTGTTGAAGGGGAGCAGCCTCTAGAGAAGATGAGGTCTAGCTGGCAGCCGGCCCTGTGAGTGGGGGGAGATGGGGAGAGAGAGAAGGAGTGAAGGAGAGGAAGAAATCCGGCACAGTGGGAAGGGTTGGAGAGGTGGATGTTGAAGTCTCCCAGGAGGATGGTAGGTGAGGACAGTGAGGGGAGGGAGGAGAGAAGAAAGTCGAGTTCATCCAGGAAGGAGGCGAGTGGACCAGGGGGACGGTAGAGAACTAGAAGGAAGAGGTGAGAGGGAGAGGTGATTTCCACTGCATGGAATTCAAAGCTGTAGGTTGAGATAGAGGAGAGAGAGAGGGGGACAGAGAAGAGGAGAGAAGAGGAGAGCAGGAGCCCTGTTCCTCCTCCCCGCCCGGTAAGATGAGGGGAGTGGGACAGGACAAAGTGAGAGGATAAGGCAGCAGGGGTGGTAGAGTTGTCTGGGGAGATCCATGTCTCGGTGAGAGCGAGGAAATCCAGAGACTGGTGGAAGGCGAAGGCGGAGATTAAGTCGGCCTTGTTGGAAGCTGAGTGGCAGTTCCACAGGCCCCCAGAGAGTGGAGTAGTAGGGAGGGAGGAGGAGGGGAGAGGCAGAGAGATGAGGTTGGAGGGATTAGGGAAGCAATGGTGTGCAGCTGCACACCGAGAAGACTGAGCAGGACAGGAATCGGAGAGATCATCATGGTTGCCTGTTGTTGCTGTGCGGCGTCTCCTTGCAGTCTTTTCCTCGCTAGTGTCCCCGCCCTTTGGAGACGGGGCCCTTCGGAAGGGGGACACTGGAGGATGCTGGTACTCACTGCTGCCGCAGGGGTCCAGGGGGCTGTTAAATACGACACCTGTAACTAATTAAGACTGCGCACCTGCGTTGTGTTGAATGACACAAGGCTGGTCAGGATGGCCCTCCCTCCCACGCAGGACTGCTAATAGCACAATTACTGGTTGCTTAATATCTGAATACAGACAAAGACAGTGCCAGACACATGCAGTTACACTGAACAATAGCTCGTAGTAATGCTAAATAAATGCTAAATAATCACAGCCTGCAATGTAACGCTTCTGTTTTACAGAAAGTGTGTGTCGAGTGTGCTAAGTTGTTAAATTACCTAACAAACAGTTGATGCTCTTACTAGAAAACAGGTGCAAGATATATAATTCGTAGCTAAACAAGTAACCACATAAACAATCAATGTAACTCTTAACTAAACTAGGAAACAGGAGAGAAAAATACTTAACTGTGGCGACTTAAGCAACTCCTCAGCTGGCTTGTCCGAGTGTCCAGTGGAGTGCACAGATGTCCATTGGCAAGGGATTATAAGATCCCTCTGTTTCCTGCCAATGATCTGTGCCTCTTACAATAAAGTCATGCTATTTTGAATCAGCAGCAGAGTGCCAGCCAACCGTCTCACTGAGCTCCGTATGCCCGTGTTCTGCACTACCTGAGCAGTGCCCTGTTTTCATGACATATATCTGCTGGAAAAGCACTATTCTTGTGATTGGATTTTTACAGACAGCAGCAAAATAAGGGGGCCAGGAAAAACACACTTTTTAAAATATATTTTTTATTCAAATCTAGAGAATGACAAAGTCAAATGTCTAAAATGTGCCGCGACAGATAAAGACAAGTCTGTTCCTGTGGTCATTTGTTCAGATCCCCCTGGTGGATAAAGTGGGTCCACTCAAGTTTGTGGAAACAGAAAGATCTCAATGGATAGAGGGACTTTATTATTACTTTTAGTATTAAGGTAAGGTTTCAGGTTAGGATTAAGATTTGCTGGATGTAATGGTCATGGAACCTCAGACTCGACCTCACAGAGCCTTCACAGGGCTCTGAGCTCGGCCCAACACTCTCAGCAAGGCGGTAAAAGAGCCAGGCTGCCCAGAGCTCATCTGTAGGGCGTGGCAGTGGTGCACCAATCACACTGCTTTATAAAATAAATATATTAGAGATGGACCATCATTGAGCCCAATTAGAATAACAGTTCATAACAGGTCAAGCACCACAGGGGTCAAATGAAGACAGATTCTCAGAAGGCTGATATTTATACCAGGATTTCAGGCCATCTAGGGGTACGATAATCCCATTAGTAGAGGAGAGGGGCTTGTTTTAAATTAGTCTTAGGTTCTGCATGTCTGAAGGAGTTCCTTTCTTGACACACAGAGACATCGAAAGTGTCTGCAGCGCTGAGGGACGGCTGTCATTTTCTGTGGTGATATCTGATGTCAGTGTAGACCACCCCATCCACCTGCTCTCGCTCTCTCCTCCTCTGCTTGTGCTTCCTTCCTCTCTGACCGAGCTCCACGGTCGTATAGGTCACCTCAGCGTCCTGCAGCAGAGAAAACAAAGACCAGCTCAGACTCTTCATCCTGTGTTTCAACAGCTGTGCAAGTGTGTGACACACGGTGGCCAAATAGTGCACACAAACACACGGGCTTTGATGTGGTCAGTGACATTGTACAGTGTTACCTGACTGCTTGTGGTCTCAGCGGATGTGGGGAGGGAGAAATCTTCTGCTGACTGACAAAGATCTAGAGAGAGAGAGAGAGAGAGAAAGAGAGAGAGAGAGAGAGGCAGGCAGTAAGGCTAAGTCTGTGTAATAGTTTTTCTACCCTGCCCTCTTCAGGTAAATTTTAAACTAGCAAACAGGAAGCCATTAGAAAGTTGTAACAGATCATCACACAGGTTCCCATGTTCGTCTGCTCAACAGCTACGATGGCTGAGACAACGAGCTCACCTGCACGCCGGGCAGCCCTGTGCCGAGACCACACCCTGAAGGCCAGGACAGCAAGGAGCGCGAGAGACACCAAGCCCAGCTCGGCCAGCGCCCACACAACCACAACACCAGCACCGGCCAACCAGGATCCTGCTGCTCCAGCGCAAAGTTTCAATCAGACTCGTGTTTAGGAAAACAAATCATTATATGACCTGCTTTATTTCTATTGTTTTCTCATTGATTCTTTATGCTTAGTTACAGTAATTACACTTAGTTAGTCTAATAAGAAACTGTCCATCTGTGTCTTCTCTTATACCATGGTAAATCTGCATGGTAACTAGGCAGTTTTCCTCTGGCTGTACAGTACCATGCATCTACTTTGCCAGGGTTTTCTGTAGTGAGTATCATGGTTTACTATCCTGTACTTCTCTACCTTTACCATGATTTCACTTTGCTTCCCTTTATTTTACTACGGCTGCAGCAGACAGCATTAATAAGGGTTTGTCAGAAAATGAAGCTGATAAAACTGTTCTCCTTCATTTAGAACATCTGAGATTCGTCAGATGAAAGTTGATATCATGAATTTATATAGTATATGTGCATATACGTATTTACATTATAAGATATCATAAAATATAATTCACAAAAACTGTAACTGCTATATTGTTATACAAGTTGCAACTGTGGATTGAATAAGGATTTCTCAGCTCAGCTCAGACTCGGATGTGTGTGGCTGTGCAAGAAATCAAAGAAGAAAAGTGATACTTTTTTTGAAAAACCTCAAACATTTGGAATTTAAATGTTTCATAAAGTAGCTTAAAAAATTGCAGTGGAGCAAGAATATTTAAAGTAGCCAACCTGCAAACTCCAGCCATGTCCCGTTGCCAAACAGGATCTGCCCACATGTGGCCACAGCACAGTAGTAAGTCCCAGCGTCAGAGGAGCGGAGGTTCCTCTTGGGGAGCTCATAGACACAGCCCTGTGCAGGAAGCCCAGGCCCAGAGCTGCTCTCACACGGATCACTCCTGTTCCCATGGGTGTAAATGAGTCCTGGAAGGGCTTCTTCTGAGCCATGCCTGAACCAATGAACACTGTGCTCTCCTGCACAGGTCTCAGTGTGTATTGTACACTGCAGAGTCACACTGTCTCCTGGCTGGACGGGGACAGACACCGGCTGCTGCTCCACTCTCCTGCTGACGGACCCTGAGACTGAATCAGTAAAGTATGGGTTGGTAATTTTTACACATTTCTACAATCAGTAACACTCTATTTAGCTGGATTTTAGACTTTTCATCTTTATGAATTTAGTTTTGCCTCAGATTCATGGTTGAAAACCTGGATGATGGTTATTATCGTGAGATTGAAATCTTAATTATACAGAATAAATGGACCTGCACTGCAACCTGCCCAAACATGTACAGAGTTAGAAACACGTATTCTCTACTCAACAGAGGCCGTTGCAGCATTGCTCAATGGTCTTACCTTTCAGTAACAGCAGAGTCCCATTCCCACAAGCCACCCGTCGGTACATGAAGGCTGCACAGTAATACACGGCCACGTCTGAAGAGCGAATGTGCGAAATCTGGAGGTCGAAGCTTTTGCTCGTGTTCTGCACTGTGAAGCGACCGTCTTTAAACTCATCCTGGAGCTCCATCTCCTGTGAGTACTTAGACAGCGTCGCTATGTATCTGGGCATCTGGCCGACGTCCTGCTTCAGCCAAGCCAGTGTCATTGGATGGGTCTTGAAGACGGAGCAGTGCAGAGTGACCGAGTCTCTGAGCTGCGCAGTCACTGAGAGCTGGGGCTGAGAGACCACATCTGTGAGAAGCACACCTGGGAGACACAGGACACCCACAGCACTGCACCATAATCTGCAGCTCTTTATGGGAGGCTGTGCATGAACCCACACAACAGAAATACAACTCTGGGGACGCCAGAGGGGTGGACCCACGTGCGGGGCACAGGGGAGAGTCAGAAGGGGCAAGAAGTCCAAGCCAGTAAACAGATACAATCAGGCTGAGACAGAGTTTGTAGTCAGGAAACAGGCTGGGGGGTCAAGCGATTAGACAAACAGGTCTGGAGAATCCAAGAATCAGTAGTCAGTAAGGAAAACACAGGACTGGTACACAAAGAGGCAAACACTGGGAGTGAATGCTCAGAAATTTAACACCAGGCAAAACAAAACTTCACAGCATATGAGTGCAACAAAGTGATATATACATACATATTAGGGTCAGAGGAAGGCAGTTGTCAGTGGCTGTAAGTGCTGGACCAACGAGAGACTGGGGTTGCTGGAACATGGTGGTGAATAATGGAATGTTTGGGATGCTGTTCAGAATTCGGGAGATAGTGGGGGGGAATATATGACAGATAGATAGAGAGATACATTGATTGAATCAGGTAATATTCTGCATGCTAAAAGAGCAGTGAATAGTTTTGGCTCACCTGTGTTGCTCTGTAACTCATTCCCCAGCAGCAGCAGCTCTCTACAGACCTGCACCATGGGGGCCAGAGCTGCATTGCTGTCCCCGGGGGCTCTGTATGCACACTGCCTGTCGGAGCGCTCTGTCTGGGCATTGGAAAGCCTCCCTGTGGGACTGTGTCGGTCCGTGTACACGATTCCTAACAGGGCGTCTCCAGAGCCATCCCCCACCCAGAACACGCTGGAGGACTCTGCTTGTGTGAAGCCATACAGTCTAACCGGCAGGTTGGGATGGACCCTGGACTGCCAGGACTCAGAAACAAGTGCTAGCCCTATTGTGCCAATGTCATCTCCTTTAAACAATCATAACAATATATATTTTTAGATTGTGTTCATTATCAGCAGCAATTTTAGAAAAAAGTCTAGTTTCAGAAGATTTTGTAAAATTTGCGAGACACATTTTTGCAGTTGGCTTATTTTTTATTATGTTTAATGGATTATTAATATGTACTTTATAAAGCATTGATGCATTATAAACTAGTTATAACCCAGTTATAGAAATACATGGAAAGTCAAACTGGTAGCTACAAACTCTCCCTCTTATAAATCATATATAATCTAAAAATGTACAATAATGTATTAGGGATGTGTCAAAGCAGTAGTGAAGTTTGCTTTATGACCTGTTCATAAATTATTTGAAACTGTCCATTTGACCTTGTGAACATTGCAAGCATTTCTATAACTGCTATGCATGATTAATGCTTTATAAAGTATATATTAATCATATATTACATATTTATAAATCATGAATAAAACATTAAGCATCTTATTATAAATTGTTACCATATAAAGATTGTCACTTATATCGTCATACAATCCGTTCTACGACTCCTGACTTCCGATTAACTGTTTTATTTTTTTTAAATTGCAGAAATATGTTCAAGTGAAGGATCATCCTAAAAAGAATGACCTTACTCTATATACTTTCATTGTCTTTTGCTAGTTATTAATATCTCCATTGATATCTTGCTTTTCAGAAAAACAAGTGCATTGTGTTCTAGGGCAAGATGCTTCAAAAATTAATAAACAGGAATAATCAGAAACAGATATTTTCTTGCTGAATGTATTACAGTAAAGTATATCAAAATGTCTATTTTGTGATTACATATATTTACATGGGAATTTTAAAATGGTCACTGTAGACCAAAATGCCTTTCTTTTATTCTGAAAGCACTGTATTTTTTAAATAAAAAAGAGACAGTATACATCAGAAAAAAAGCATGTTCTCTATATTTATTTCCCTGTTAAACATAGTTTTAGGAAAACTATATGAATGTATTGTATATTTAAAAACTAAACTTTTAATATGCTGCAAACACTATAAATTCAGCAATATTGGAAGCAAATCTGCTGTTTCATTCTCAATCCATTTAAAATATTTTCACATGAAAAAAAAAATCCTTTAATGGCCAACAATGTTCTGTGTCTGAACATAACCATGTCGGTGGAGGTTACAGCTCCACACAAATAGATCCCGGCATCAGATGAGGCGATGTCTGTAATTTGCAGAAGCAGCGTGCCGTCTCTGCTCCCCACTGTGAAGCGTTTCTTCAGCAGGTCTGTAGTGTGTATGACCTCTCCCGAGGCGTGGAACAGTCCCAGTAGCAAAGTCATTGGCTTCCCAAAGTCTTGCTTCAGCCACACGTGAGCCGGGCTGCCCCGGGCCGCGCTGCACTGCAGAGACACAGAGTCCCCGAGCGAGGCAGTGAGAGAGAGCGCAGGCTGCAGCAGCCAGGACACCATCACACCTGCAACACATACATTATATTATATATTTTGTTATGTTTAAATTGGAAAGAATAAGTTAGCAGATTATCAACAGTACAAATCTCAAAGGTTCTGTGCTCCAGTACATAGACATAGACATAGACACATGCATGTCATTTTCTGAGACAAAACACTGTAGTTTGAATTTACAAGTAAAAGAAAATCCTTGAAATTAAACTCTTGATGCTGCATGTCTGTGTGTGTTTGTTCCTGTAAAAAGCAAAACAAGATCGCATTTCAAACACAAGTCAGGGTGCACTTACACAACCTGCAAAAAATCAGAGACGAGCAGTGTCTTCTCATCATGAGTGTCTGACATGAACACAGACAGATCTGTGTGATATAAGAGCGTCTATAGGTCTCAGAGTGAGAGACGTGGGCAGCAGAGAATCAGCTGCAAGGAGCATCCTGTAGTCTACAGACAACTCTAGACATGTGGTTATTTAATTCTCTAAAGCACTTCAATTGGCAGGTAGACAGGAGTTTCTCAAACAAACCTCAATTAGCGAAAGTTTGGAGACAAAGCACTGACTGCAGCGTTAGCAGTAATGTCTGTCTCTGGACATGAAACAAATGAATGATAGAGATGGCAATTAACTTCAAGTTCAGCTGGAACAGAAATCACAAGACAGAGGCAGACAGACAGACAGATTGGTAGATAGACTGATAGACAGATTCTTCTGAATTCCTATAACATATAACCATTGTTACAGCACAGGGGGACGAAGACAACATACATGACTCTTCTCACACGGCAGGAACACAGTGCAGAAACAGCCAGGGGTCCGATGGAGCATCTGTCACTGGTACCCCTGACCTAGGCCTGACCACAGCTCAGAAACAGCTGTTGTTCAAAAAGCTGAGGAAACGTGCAGGCTGTTGTTATCTGTATTCAACACAATGTGCTTGTAGGAAACATAAAAAAACATAAGAGCTTTGTGTAACGATCCATGGAAACAGGTCCATCTACAGCCCAGTGTGTTTTATTAGAAACGGAAGCATTGTCCAAACCAGTCTGTCTGATTGGTTCAGGAGCATCCAATCCCAGCCCATCAGGATGTCACAGTCTTCCAGGTTGTCCCTCAAGTACCTGATCAGATCGTTTGCTCAACTGGAATTTAATAAACTTCATATTTGATTTAATAATGTAAGACCCCATGCGACTGAAGGCAACTTTGCTTAATAGAAATATGAATTATAGTATAGTATGGTTTAGCCCAGCCCTGCCCAGTCCAGGACAGCAATGAACAGAGACACAGAGCCGAGGCTAAGCCTGTCTGCTCCCTGCTGTGTGGGTCACAGTGCTGGACTGGAGTGACGTGTGAACTGTGCTGTCCGGTCCGACAACAATTTAACTAGAAGAAACTAAACTGGACAGTGTTTTATATCATTTATTTGTATTTTGAATAAAAAAAATGAGTGATTGCTTTACATCAGTAAATATGTGCCTGTGGACAGGGCCTCACTGACTCAGATTAAAAAGACATTCACACAGGAAACAAAATCAGACTAAACCAGCAGAGCACCCAGAACCTACACTCACACCCACACTCACACCCAGCACCTACACTCACACCCACACTCACACCCAGTACCTACACTCACACTCACACCCACACTCACACCCAGCACCCATACCCAGCACCCAGCACCTACACTCACACCCACACTCACACCCAGCACCTACACTCACACCCACACTCGCACTCACACCCACACCCAGCACCCAGCACCTACACTCACACCCACACTCACACTCACACACACACCCAGCACCCACACTCACACTCACACACACACCCAGCACCTACACTCACACCCACACTCACACCCAGCACCCACACTCACACTCACACCCAGCACCTACACTCACACCCAGCACCCACACCCAGCACCTACACTCACACTCACACCCAACACCCACACCCAGCACCTACACTCACACCCACACCCAGCACCTACACTCACACCCAGCACCTACACTCACACCCACACCCAGCACCTACACTCACACTCACAACCAGCACCTACACTCATACCCACACCCAGCGCCTACACTCACACCCACACCCAGCACCTACACCCACACCCACACCCAGCACCTACACTCAAACCCACACCCAGCACCCACACTCACACTCACACACACACCCAGCACCTACACTCACACCCACACTCACACCCACACTCACACCCAGCACCCACACCCAGCACCCAGCACCCACACTCACACTCACACACACACCCAGCACCTACACTCACACCCACACTCACACCCAGCACCCACACTCACACTCACACCCAGCACCTACACTCACACCCAGCACCCACACCCAGCACCTACACTCACACTCACACCCAGCACCCACACCCAGCACCTACACTCACACCCACACCCAGCACCTA